>NC_088406.1:39722082-40022082 GCF_034236695.1 Oncorhynchus nerka
TTGTAAACCAGCGTTCACAGTGTATACTGTTTCTCCCTCCCTCCCTCCCTCCCTCCCTCCCTCCCTCCCTCCCTGAGGTCAGGTTGTAAACTAGCGTTCACAGTGTATGCTGTTTCTCCCTCCCTCCCTCCATCCCTCCTGAGGTCACGTTGTAAACCAGCGTTCACAGTGTATACTGTTTCTCCCTCCCTCCCTCCCTCCCTCCCTCCCACCCTCCCTCCCTCCCTCCCTCCCTGAGGTCAGGTTGTAAACTAGCGTTCACAGTGTATGCTGTTTCTCCCTCCCTCCCTCCCTCCCTCCCGAGGTCAGGTTGTAAACCAGCGTTCACAGTATATGCTGTTTCTCCCTCCCTCCCTCCCTCCCTCCTCCTCCCTCCCTCCCTCCCCCCCTGAGGTCAGGTTGTAAACCAGCGTTCACAGTGTATGCTGTTTCTCCCTCCCTCCCTCCCTCCCGAGGTCAGGTTGTAAACCAGCGTTCACAGTGTATGCTGTTTCTCCCTCCCTCCCTCCCTCCCTCCCTCCTCCCTCCCTCCCTGAGGTCAGGTTGTAAACTAGCGTTCACAGTGTATGCTGTTTCTCCCTCCCTCCCTCCCTCCCTCCCTCCCTCCCTCCCTCCCTGAGGTCAGGTTGTAAACCAGCGTTCACAGTGTATGCTGTTTCTCCCTCCCTCCCTCCCTCCCTCCCTCCCTCCCGAGGTCAGGTTGTAAACCAGCGTTCACAGTGTATGCTGTTTCTCCCTCCCTCCCTCCCTCCCTCCCTCCCTCCCGAGGTCAGGTTGTAAACCAGCGTTCACAGTGTATGCTGTTTCTCCCTCCCTCCCTCCCTCCATCCCGAGGTCAGGTTGTAAACCAGCGTTCACAGTGTATGCTGTTTCTCCCTCCCTCCCTCCCTCCCTCCCTCCCGAGGTCAGGTTGTAAACCAGCGTTCACAGTGTATGCTGTTTCTCCCTCCCTCCCTCCCTCCCGAGGTCAGGTTGTAAACCAGCGTTCACAGTGTATACTGTTTCTCCCTCCCTCCCTCCCTCCCTCCCGAGGTCAGGTTGTAAACCAGCGTTCACAGTGTATACTGTTTCTCCCTCCCTCCTCCCTCCCCTCCCGAGGTCAGGTTGTAAACCAGCGTTCACAGTGTATACTGTTTCTCCCTCCCTCCCTCCCTCCCTCCCTCCCTCCCTCCCTCCCTCCCTCCCTCCCGAGGTCAGGTTGTAAACCAGCGTTCACAGTGTATACTGTTTCTCCCTCCCTCCCTCCCTCCCTCCCTCCCTCCCTGAGGTCAGGTTGTAAACTAGCGTTCACAGTGTATGCTGTTTCTCCCCCTCCCTCCCTCCCTCCCTCCCTCCCTCCCTCCCTCCCTCCCTGAGGTCACGTTGTAAACCAGCGTTCACAGTGTATGCTGTTTCTCCCTCCCTCCCTCCCTCCCTCCCTCCCTCCCTCCCTCCCTCCCTCCCTGAGGTCAGGTTGTAAACTAGCGTTCACAGTGTATGCTGTTTCTCCCTCCCTCCCTCCCTCCCTCCCTCCCTCCCTCCCTCCCTCCCTGAGGTCAGGTTGTAAACCAGCGTTCACAGTGTATGCTGTTTCTCCTCCCTCCCTCCCTCCCTCCCTCCCTCCCTCCCTCCCGAGGTCAGGTTGTAAACCAGCGTTCACAGTGTATGCTGTTTCTCCCTCCCTCCCTCCCTCCCTCCCTCCCTCCCTCCCTCCCCCCTGAGGTCAGGTTGTAAACCAGCGTTCACAGTGTATGCTGTTTCTCCCTCCCTCCCTCCCTCCATCCCGAGGTCAGGTTGTAAACCAGCGTTCACAGTGTATGCTGTTTCTCCCTCCCTCCCTCCCTCCCTCCCTCCCCCTCCCTGAGGTCAGGTTGTAAACCAGCGTTCACAGTGTATGCTGTTTCTCCCTCCCTCCCTCCCTCCCGAGGTCAGGTTGTAAACCAGCGTTCACAGTGTATACTGTTTCTCCCTCCCTCCCTCCCTCCCTCCCTCCCGAGGTCAGGTTGTAAACCAGCGTTCACAGTGTATACTGTTTCTCCCTCCCTCCCTCCCTCCCTCCCGAGGTCAGGTTGTAAACCAGCGTTCACAGTGTATACTGTTTCTTTCTCCCTCCCCTCCCTCCCTCCCTCCCGAGGTCAGGTTGTAAACCAGCGTTCACAGTGTATACTGTTTCTCCCTCCCTCCCTCCCTCCCTCCCTCCCTCCCTCCCTCCCTCCCTCCCCTCCCTCCCTGAGGTCAGGTTGTAAACTAGCGTTCACAGTGTATGCTGTTTCTCCCTCCCCTCCCTCCCTCCCTCCCTCCCTCCCTCCCTCCCTCCCTCCCTCCCTCCCTGAGGTCAGGTTGTAAACTAGCGTTCACAGTGTATGCTGTTTCTCCCTCCCTCCCTCCCTCCCTCCCGAGGTCAGGTTGTAAACCAGCGTTCACAGTATATGCTGTTTCTCCCTCCCTCCCTCCCTCCCTCCCTCCCTCCTCCCTGAGGTCAGGTTGTAAACCAGCGTTCACAGTGTATGCTGTTTCTCCCTCCCTCCCCCTCCCTCCCGAGGTCAGGTTGTAAACCAGCGTTCACAGTGTATGCTGTTTCTCCCTCCCTCCCTCCCTCCCTCCCTCCCTCCCTCCCTCCCTCCCTGAGGTCAGGTTGTAAACTAGCGTTCACAGTGTATGCTGTTTCTCCCTCCCTCCCTCCCTCCCTCCCTCCCTCCCTCCCTGAGGTCAGGTTGTAAACCAGCGTTCACAGTGTATGCTGTTTCTCCCTCCCTCCCTCCCTCCCTCCCTCCCGAGGTCAGGTTGTAAACCAGCGTTCACAGTGTATGCTGTTTCTCCCTCCCTCCCTCCCTCCCTCCCTCCCTCCCTCCCTCCCCCCTCCCGAGGTCAGGTTGTAAACCAGCGTTCACAGTGTATGCTGTTTCTCCCTCCCTCCCTCCCTCCATCCCGAGGTCAGGTTGTAAACCAGCGTTCACAGTGTATGCTGTTTCTCCCTCCCTCCCTCCCTCCCTCCCTCCCGAGGTCAGGTTGTAAACCAGCGTTCACAGTGTATGCTGTTTCTCCCTCCCTCCCTCCCTCCCTCCCGAGGTCAGGTTGTAAACCAGCGTTCACAGTGTATACTGTTTCTCCCTCCCTCCCTCCCTCCCTCCCTCCCTCCCGAGGTCAGGTTGTAAACCAGCGTTCACAGTGTATACTGTTTCTCCCTCCCTCCCTCCCTCCCTCCCGAGGTCAGGTTGTAAACCAGCGTTCACAGTGTATGCTGTTTCTCCCTCCCTCCTCCCTCCCTCCCTCCCTCCCTCCCTCCTCCCTCCCTCCCTCCCTCCCTCCCTCCCTCCCGAGGTCAGGTTGTAAACCAGCGTTCACAGTGTATGCTGTTTCTCCCCCTCCTCCCTCCCTCCCTCCCTCCCCTCCCTCCCTCCCCCTCCCTCCCTCCCTGAGGTCAGGTTGTAAACTAGCGTTCACAGTGTATGCTGTTTCTCCCTCCCTCCCTCCCTCCCTCCCTCCCTCCTGGTCACGTTGTAAACCAGCGTTCACAGTGTATGCTGTTTCTCCCTCCCTCCCTCCCTCCCCTCCTCCCCTCCCTCCCTCCCTGAGGTCAGGTTGTAAACTAGCGTTCACAGTGTATGCTGTTTCTCCCTCCCTCCTCCCTCCCTCCTCCCTCCCTGAGGTCAGGTTGTAAACCAGCGTTCACAGTGTATGCTGTTTCTCCTCCCTCCCTCCCTCCCTCCCTCCCGAGGTCAGGTTGTAAACCAGCGTTCACAGTGTATGCTGTTTCTCCCTCCCTCCCTCCCTCCCTCCCTCCCTCCCTCCCGAGGTCAGGTTGTAAACCAGCGTTCACAGTGTATGCTGTTTCTCCCTCCCTCCCTCCCTCCATCCCGAGGTCAGGTTGTAAACCAGCGTTCACAGTGTATGCTGTTTCTCCCTCCCTCCTCCCTCCCTCCCGAGGTCAGGTTGTAAACCAGCGTTCACAGTGTATGCTGTTTCTCCCTCCCTCCCTCCCTCCCTCCCGAGGTCAGGTTGTAAACCAGCGTTCACAGTGTATACTGTTTCTCCCTCCCTCCCTCCCTCCCCCGAGGTCAGGTTGTAAACCAGCGTTCACAGTGTATACTGTTTCTCCCTCCCTCCCTCCCTCCCTCCCGAGGTCAGGTTGTAAACCAGCGTTCACAGTGTATACTGTTTCTCCCTCCCTCCTCCCTCCCTCCCTCCCGAGGTCAGGTTGTAAACCAGCGTTCACAGTGTATACTGTTTCTCCCTCCCTCCCTCCCTCCCTCCCTCCCTCCCTCCCTCCCTCCCTCCCTGAGGTCAGGTTGTAAACTAGCGTTCACAGTGTATGCTGTTTCTCCCTCCCTCCCTCCCTCCCTCCCTCCCTCCCTCCCTCCCTCCCTCCCTCCCTCCCTCCCTCCCTCCCTCCCTCCTGAGGTCACGTTGTAAACCAGCGTTCACAGTGTATACTGTTTCTCCCTCCCTCCCTCCCTCCCTCCCTCCCTCCCTGAGGTCAGGTTGTAAACTAGCGTTCACAGTGTATGCTGTTTCTCCCTCCCTCCCTCCCTCCCTCCCTCCCTCCCTCCCGAGGTCAGGTTGTAAACCAGCGTTCACAGTGTATGCTGTTTCTCCCTCCCTCCCTCCCTCCCTCCCTCCTCCCTCCCGAGGTCAGGTTGTAAACCAGCGTTCACAGTGTATGCTGTTTCTCCCTCCCTCCCTCCCTCCCTCCCTCCCTCCCTGAGGTCAGGTTGTAAACCAGCGTTCACAGTGTATGCTGTTTCTTCCCTCCCTCCCTCCCTCCCTCCCTCCCTGAGGTCAGGTTGTGGATGCAGTGTTCACAGTGTATGCTGATGCTCCAAATTACTGTGTGTGAAATCCTCCCCACTCTCCTGGGGGAGCAGTCATATCACTCTCCTTTCATATCCTCACCCTCTCTCTCTCTCTCTCTCTCTCTCTCTCTCCCTCCTTCTCTCTCTCCTTCTCCTTCACTTTCTCTCTCTATCTCTCTCTCCCTCCGTCTCTCTCCTTCTTGTTCTCTCTCTCTATCTCTCACTCTCACTCTCATCTGTTCTCTCCATCTCCTGGGCTGTGGATCAGGCAGTGTCAAGGCTTTCCACTAGAAGCCTATTAGCTGTGTGCAGGGAGAGCACAGAGGAGCTACTATGATAGCAGGTTGTCACTCTGCTCCCCTCTCCTTTATAACTGTATCAGTCATGCTGGCTTGGGGCCTGACTCAATCATCTTATTATGGCCCCATCTCAGCAGAACTGACTGACACACACACACACACACACACACACACACACACACACACACACACACACACACACACACACACACACACACACACAGTTATTACAGTTTTTCTCAATTGCTAAAACACCATTTCTGAAACCTTGCTCCATTTCCTGAAAACATTAAACACAAAACCTCATCTTCAAGCACTATTTACATAGCCTCTGACTCCTCTCGCAAAATGAAACATTCGCCTCAAAACAGTTTTATCTGTGTTCAAAATCAAACACTGCTCTCAAATCATAAACAACGTGATCAAAATGACATACACTCTCAAGCAGTCAGTAAACAATACACCGAAAAATAGAAAACACATTGTTCAAAACATACAATTCTCAGGGAGAAGTACATTTTAATCAAAAAAAATATTCATTTGTCTTTTGATGAACGAAAACATGTTCTATCATAGTAGCTCAAAAATGATCAGAAATTACTCCTCTGCTTTGCTCTTTGCAATTTAGTTTTTTGTTCTTCCTCCTCCTTGTACCCCTATTTTTACAGTCCTGTACCCTGCATCACACAAACTTGTCCTTTGTCTCTGTGATACTGTAATTCTTGTTCTTTGTTGATATGAACCTGCAACCAGTCAAAATCTATTGAGCAGTCAGTACTGTTAGTAAATGGAAAGCACAATGTTCAGGGCCATACAATTTGTCCATTGTACAGTAGACAGCCTACAATGCACTGTACTACAGTATACAATACTAAAAGGGACAAAAATCAAAGGAGTAAACATGTGCTCAATGTGCTTCTTCTTGTCTTTGGGCTGGGTCAGGCCAGAGCCCTTCGTCGACATCACAAGCAATATTGTCCCTCCTGGGGCAACGGGGGAAGAAGCCTCTTGTGTGCCGTATCCAGCCCTGACATGATTCCTCACCTATATCACCACAGGCTAAATCCATGGCTTGCAGCAGATTTACCCTGTTGTAGGGTTGTCTATCATATACTTTCCTTCTCCAAGAGGAGAAAAACTCCTCAATCGGATTCAGGAAAGGCGAGTATGGAGGGAGGTACAAGTTCATAAACTGCCCATTGATGTTAAACCATTCCCTTACCTGAACAGCTCGGTGGAAACTGACATTGTCCCACACTATCACATAGGTGGGAATGGGATTCTTATTTAGCTCTTGACCCTGCTGCTCTTGAACCTGCAGCTCAAATAAAATGATCTTAGATTGGCAATAAATCTTAGAAGGTGCTGGGTGTTATATGGCCCGAGTGTAACATGGTGATGTAGAACACCATGGTTGCTGATAGCAGCACAGATTGTGACATTGCCAGCTCGTTGACCAGGGACTTCAACAATGGCCCGCTGTCCAATCATGTTTCGGCCTCTCCTTCTCCTCTTTGTTAGATTGAAGCCTGCTTCATCGACAAAGATGAACTCATGGGGTCTGTCCAAGGATTCCAAGTCAAATATTGTCTGTGTAGAAATACAATATACTGTATGTAGGATTTTGTAAGTCGTACAGAGACAGTGCTATACTGTAGAGTACAATTAGGCTTCTGATTCACATACATTGTATGTACTGAAGATTAATGTCATTCACATAGTATGTGTTAGTACTGTAGACAATCTGGATTACAGTAAATGTTTCTGAATGTACACTTACTTGCACATACTGAGCTGGCAGTTCTTTCACCATTGGTGAGTTGCGCTCAAACGGTATTCTGTATACTTGTTTCATTCTCATCCTGTCACGATGGAGGACACGGTCAATTGTGGAAATGCTCACACTGTCGATTCCCTGGAAGTGTGTGTTGTCTTGTATCACTCGTTCCTGGATTTCTCTGAGTCATATTGCATTATCTTGAAGGACCATGCCAATAATGGCCTCTTGCTCCCGAGTGAATATAGCTGTCCTTTCACCTGCATGTGGCAGCCTTGCAATTCTACAAAAAGTAGTTGTGCAGTTACAAAATATATTCATGCAGTACAATACATACAGTGATTAACTTTACAAATGTCTTGAAACAGCTGCATATAGTGTAGTACAGTAAATTTGCAATTACAAAAATACAGTAGTATACTGTAGCTGTTCTCTTCTCTGAATGTCCTTACTATGGTGGACACAGAAAATCGGCTCAAATTGGGTTCCACTCTAAGTCCTGCTTCCCTCATTGTCAGTCCATGGATAAGAACATGGTCTATAACTGTTGCTCGAATTTCATCAGATATGTCCACTCTTTGTCTTCCTCTTCCCCTTCGTCCTCCTCTTCCTCTTTCTTGCCCTCCTCCTCCTCTTCCTCCTCGTGGCCCACCTCGCATACGCACTCGTCCTCGTCCTCTCACATTGTTTCTTCTATCCATTCTCAGACTTTCTCCTTCCCACCTTCAACAACCAATCTCTGAACTGGCTTATATTGGTTGTGTCGCATCATTTGAAACAGGTTAAATCAATTTTGAGTCGTTGTGTTCAATCAATGACATACGTTCTCTATTTGTATTTGATTGTTGCCACTTGTGTTTACCGGTATGGATGACATGTGCATTAGAGTGCAGAATGTGTTTTGAGAATGAGAATGTGTTTAGAGTTTGGCTGAAAAGTCTAAGTGATATCTGCAAATTGTGTTTTACCATGTGAAATGGTTTAAGGTATTGACAACAGACTGCATAATTAGCTAAATGAGTCCAGGCAACTGAGAACTTTGTTCAGCCAATGGGTTTTAGTGTTTTAGCAATTGAGAAAAACTGTAATGTAAGTCACATTGACATTAATAAATAACTACTATAAATGTGTGCTGTTCAATAAGGCTGGACAGTACAGGGTTAATGTCAGTCACAGCATAGGACAGTATGCTAAAACACCAATGAACCAAATGAAGACCAGTTGCTGCTTTGGACTCTGAAAACTAAATGTAGTGTTCTATTTATGTCTATGTGATGTTTTCTATGTTATTC
This sequence comes from Oncorhynchus nerka, assembly GCF_034236695.1. Lineage (NCBI taxonomy): Eukaryota > Metazoa > Chordata > Actinopteri > Salmoniformes > Salmonidae > Oncorhynchus > Oncorhynchus nerka. The sequence goes on from NC_088406.1 coordinate 39,730,223, forward strand.
CATGTGAGCTTCAGCCTAAACACTGCTGTCACATATGTCTCTCCTAATTTCAGCTGTCACAATATTTCTCCACACTGATGTGATATTCCACAGGCTCAGTGCAGCTATCCACCCTCTGTCACATCACACAGGGACAGGAAACAAAAGACAGAAACGTTCAATTGCATTATGGTCATTATAGGAGAGGTATGATCTCCACCCAGCTTAGAGACCAGCACACACACACCATGGGATCTTAATGTGTGTGCGTGTGTGTATGTGGGGAGGAACCTGCATGGAAACAAAGGGCTTGTCCGTCTCCAGCCCCTCCCCAGCCCCACCCCGCTCCCCCTGCAGTGTGACAGCCTGTGAGCAGAGCAGAGCAGGGCGGGTGACAAGGCGGGTAGTGGGGTGAGTAGGGGGCGGGGTGGGGTGGAGGAGTTGCAGGGTGGGTCTGGAGGGGCCTGGTCCTCCCCGGTCATCCTTCCTGGTGGTGGGCTGATTAGATTGGGGCCGAAGTCTCCAGCTGGCAGGCAGGACTGGGCTGACACACACACACACACACACACACACATACACGGGCAGGACTGTCTGTGACTGGGTGCTGGCTGACTGGCTGGCTGGTAGGCCGGCTGGCTGTGTCCCAATCGCTCTTCAGCTCTGACACCTCTGACAGCTTCAGCAAACAGGTTCATTAAATGACATTTCTTACAGCTGCTTCTCTCTCTGGGCTTTGTCAAGCCTCCAGTCTACAGGGGCCCCTTTCTCTCTGGGCTTTGTCAAGGCTTCAGTCTACAGGGGCCCCTCACTGCTTGTTGGTTTAAACCAAGGCTTTGTTGTTCTGACATAATGTTTTGATGTGGGCTGTTTGAAGCGGAGGCTTTTTAGCCTGTGTGTTGTTGCTGGTGAGGCCTTTGGCCTGCTCTGTATGTATTTAGCCCTGTGGCCTGGCCTGCCTGCTCTCTGTTCCCAGTCACAGCAACAGACAAGAGGAACCAGTAAAGGGTATTACATCCAGGTAGACACACCCGCTCCTATAGTTTTTAATGTAAGGTTGATCAGGCCATGCATTATAATAGTATTCTCTTGTCATTTCTCAGTTGTTTCTGCATATTCTCATCTTTCTTCATCCTGATCTGTTCACAATCTCTCCATTCATCCATCTGTACCTTTCTCTACCTCTCCTTCTCTCCACCTTTCCCTCTCCCCATCTCTCCTTTTCTCCATCTCCCCCCACTCTCCACCTCTCCCTCTCTCCATCTTTCCTCTCCTCTTCCTCCTCCTCAGCAGCTCCCTACTACAGGCGTTCTCTGAGCAGACAGTCTGTCTCTATGACAACTGTTAGAGTCTGGGGTTGCTGATTTGTCAACCTGGGGCAGCACAGGGAGGAGAAACAAAGATGCCACCACCCCTCCCTCCACCACCTCTCCCTCCCTCCCTCACTCCCTCACTCCCTCCACTTCTCACTCCCTCGCTCCCTCCACCTGCCACCTTCCTCCCTTCACTCCACTCCTCTCCATCTAATCCACTTCTAATTGAGCTCCAGAGACTTTGATGTGGCAGGTAGGTCGAGCCACAGCTATTCCAGGGAGAAATTAAGGCACCGCTGCCTCTCTCCTCACCTCTTCTTCCCTCTCCTCCCCTCTCCTCCCCTCCCCTTCCCGTCCTCTCCTCCTCTGCTCCTGCTTGTCACTGTTTTAAATGAGCATTAGCATTGGACCTAACCTCCCCAGCCCAACATCTCACTCTGCCTCCCTCCCTCGTTCCCCTCTGGACTGTCAGTCAGGCTCGAGCTACATCCCCTCTCTGTGTGTTGTGTTTCGGCTGTTCTCTCTCGCACACCTCCCTGGCTGGTTCTCTTGTCTCTGTCTGTGTCCAGCTACACTGATAAGATGGGAATGTGTGTGATTGTAACCTGGGGAGACTAGGCCGCCCCAAGGGCTCAGACAGTGTTGGACGAGGAAGGAGGGAGGAAGGAGGGAGGGAGGGAGGTGTGTTAGGGGGATCATTCTCACCTGTCACGAAGGCCTCTCTTGATCTCCCTCGGTAGACCTGCTGTCCTAGAGGTGCTGCACACTAATGATCCCCCTCTCCTCATCCCCCTCTCCTCTCCTCTCCTCTCTTTTGCTCACCCCCATCCTTTCCTCTTTCCTCTCCTCTCTCACCCTCTCCTTTCCTCTTCCCTCTCCTCTCCTCTCTCACCCTCTTCATTCTTCTTCCCTCACCTCTCCTCTCTTACCCTCTCCTCTCCTCTCCTCTCTTACCCTCTCCTCTCCTCTTCCTCCCTCTCCTTTCCTCTTCTCTCTCCTCTTGTCTCTCACCCTCTCCTTCCCTCTTTCCTCTTCTCTCTAACCCTCTCCTTTCCTCTTCCCGCACCTCTCCTCTTCCTCCCTCTCCTCTCTCACCCTCTCCTTCCCTCTTCCCTCTCCTCTCCTCTCTAACCCTCTCCTCTCTTCTGCTCTCTCATCCTCTCCTTTCCTCTTCCCTCTCCTCTCCTCTCCTCTCCTCTCCTCCTCTCCTCTCCTCTCCTCTCCTCTCCTCTCCTCTCCTCTCCTCTCTCCTCTCCTCTCCTCTCCTCTCCTCTCCTCTCCCTCTCATTTCTTCTTCCCTCTCCTCTCCTCTGCTCTCTCATCCTCTCCTTTCTTCTTCCCTCTCTCATCCTATCCTTTCTTCTTCCCTCTCTCATCCTCTCCTCTTCCCTCTCTTCTCTCACCCTCTCCTTTTACTCTTCCCGCACCTCTCCTCTTCTCTTTTCTTCTCTTCTCCTCTCTTCTTTTCTTCTCTTCTCCTCTCCTCTTCCTCCCCTCCTTTCCTCTTCTCTCTCCTCTCCTTTCCTCTTCTCTCTCCTCTCCTTTCCTCTTCTCTCTCCTCTCCTCTCCTCTCCTCTTCTCTTCTCTTCTCCTCTTCCTCCCCCTCCTTTCCTCTTCTCTCTCCTCTCCTTTCATCTCCTCTCTCACCCTCTCCTTACCTCTTCCCTCTCCTCTCCTCTCTAACTCTCTCCTTTCTTCTTCCCTCTCCTCTCCTCTGCTCTCTCTCATCCTCTGCTCTCTCATCCTCTGCTCTCTCATCCTCTCCTTTCTTCTTCCCTCTCTCATCCTCTCCTTTCTTCTTCCCTCTCTCATCCTCTCTCCTCTCCTCTCCTCTCCTCTCCTCTCCTCTCCTCTCCTCTCCTCTCCTCTCCTTTCCTCTTCCCTCTCCTCTCCTCTCCCACCCTCTCCTCTCCTCTCCTTTCCTCTCCTCTCCTCTCCCTCTCTCCTCTCCTCTCCTCTCCTCTCCTCTCCTCTCCTCTCCTCTCCTCTCCTCTCCTCTCCTCTCCTCTTCCCTCTCCCCTCTCCTCCTCTCATCTCCTCTTCCCTCTCCTCCCTCATCCTCTCCTCTCCTCTCCTCTCCTCGTCTCTCCTCTCCACTCCTTTCTTCTTCCCTCTCGTCTCTCTTCCTCCCCCTCCTTTCCTCTTCTCTCTCCTCTCCTTTCATCTCCTCTCTCACCCTCTCCTTTCCTCTTTCCTCTCCTCTCCTCTCCTCTCCTCTCTCTCTCTCCTCTCCTCTCCTCTCCTCTCTCACCCTCTCCTTTCCTCTTCTCTGTCCTTTCCTCTTCTCTCTCTCTCCTCTCCTCTCTTCTCCTCTTCCTCGCTCTCCTTTCCTCTTCCCTCTCCTCTCCTCTCTAACCCTCTCCTTTCCTCTTCCCTCTCATCTCTAACCCTCTCCTTTATTCTTCCCTCTCCTCTCCTCTCTCACCCTCCTCTTTCCTCTTCCCGCACCTCTCCTCTCTTCTCCTCTCCTCTCCTCTTCCTCCCTCCCTCTCCTTTCTTCTTCTCTCTCCTCTCCTCTCTCACCCTCTCCTTCCCTCTTCTCTCTCCTCGCCTCGCCTCTCCACTCCTTTCTTCTTCCCTCTCGTCTCTCATCCTCTCTTCCTCCCCCTCCTTTCCTCTTCTCTCTCCTCTCCTTTCATCTCCTCTCTCACCCTCTCCTTTCCTCTTCCCTCTCCTCCTCTCCTCTCCTCTCCTCTCTCACCCTCTCCTTTCCTCTTCTCTCTCCTCTTCTCTCCTTTCCTCTTCTCGCTCTCTCTCTCTCTCCTCTACTCTCCTCTCTTCTCCTCTTCCTCCCTCTCCTTTCCTCTTCCCTCTCCTCTCCTCTCTAACCCTCTCATTTCCTCTTCCCTCTCATCTCTAACCCTCTCCTTTATTCTTCCCTCTCTTCTCCTCTGCTCTCTCATCCTCTCCCTTCCTCTTCCCTCTCCTCCCCTCTCTCACCCTCCTCTTTCCTCTTCCCCGCACCTCTCCTCTCCTCTCCTCTCCTCTTCCCTCTCCTCCCTCATCCTCGCCTCTCCTCTCCTTCGCCTCGCCGCCTCGCCTCTCCACTCCTTTCTTCTTCCCTCTCGTCTCTCTTCCTCCCCCTCCTTTCCTTCTTCTCTCTCCTCTCCTTTCATCTCCTCTCTCACCCTCTCCTTTCCTCTTCCCTCTCCCTCTCCTCTCCTCTCCTCTCCTCTCCTCTCTCACCCTCTCCTTTCCTCTTTCCTCTCCTCTCCTCTCCTCCTCTCCTCTCTCACCCTCTCCTTTCCTCTTCTCTGTCCTTTCCTCTTCTCTCTCTCTCCTCTCCTCTCTTCTCCTCTTCCTCCCTCTCCTTTCCTCTTCCCTCTCCTCTCCTCTCTAACCCTCTCCTTTCCTCTTCCCTCTCATCTCTAACCCTCTCCTTTATTCTTCCCTCTCCTCTGCTCTCTCATCCTCTCCCTTTCTCTTCCCTCTCCTCCCCTCTCTCACCCTCCTCTTTCCTCTTCCCGCACCTCTCTTCTCCTCTCCTCTCTCCTCTTCCTCCCTCCCTCTCCTTTCCTCTTCTCTTCTCTCTCCTCTCTTCTCTCACCCTCTCCTTCCCTCTTCCCTCTCCTCGCCCCGCCTCGCCTCTCCACTCCTTTCTTCTTCCCTCTCGTCTCTCATCCTCTCTGCCTCCCCCTCCTTTCCTCTTCTCTCTCCTCTCCTTTCATCTCCTCTCTCACCCTCTCCTTTCCTCTTCCCTCTCCTCTCCTCTTCCCTCTCCTCTCCTCTCCTTTCCTCTTCTCTCTCTCTCTCCTCTCCTTTCCTCTTCTCTCTCTCTCTCTCTCCTCTACTCTCCTCCTCTCTTCTCTTCCTCCCTCCCCTTTCCCCTTCCCTCTCCTCTCCTCTCTAACCCTCTCCTTTCCTCTTCCCTCTCATCTCTAACCCTCTCCTTTATTCTTCCCTCTCCTCTCCTCTGCTCTCTCATCCTCTCCCTTCCTCTTCCCTCTCCTCCCCTCTCTCACCCTCCTCTTTCCTCTTCCCGCACCCTCCCTCCCTCCCTCCCTCCCTCCCTCCCTCCCTCCCTCCCTCCCTCCCTCCCTCCCTCCCTCCTCTCCTCTCTCACCCTCTCCTTCCCTCTTCCCTCTCCTCTCCTATCTAACCCTCTCCTTTCTTCTTCCCTCTGCTCTCCTCTGCTCTCTCATCCTCTCCTTTCCTCTTCCCTCTCCTCTCCTCTCCCATCCTCTCATTTCTTCTTCCCTCTCCTCTCTCATCCTCTCCTTTCTTCTTCCCTCTCCTCTCCTCTCCTCTCCTCTCCTCTCCTCTCCTCTCCTCTCCTCTCCTCTCCTCTCCTCTCCTCTCCTCTCCTTTCTTCTTCCCTCTCGTCTCTCATCCTCTCTTCTTCCCTCTCCTCTCCTCTCTAATCCTCTCCTTTCCTCTTTCCTCTCCTCTCTCACCCTCTCTTCTCCTTGTGTTGGTGTTGATGGGTGTAACCCAAAGGCCTGTTCTTTCTGTTTTTTTACACCCTGGTTGTGGGTTGCAGACCATCTGAAATAGGTGTTAAAGACACAGAGGTGAATCTGGAGTGGGAAATAGAATATTTAGAGACAATATAAGTTTACAACCTTGCTGCAACATAGCACCTCTTCTGTGTGTCACAATGTAAAACCTTTGTGTGGTCTCTTTCCCCTCCTGTTCCTTTCCTCCCCCCCCCCTCTTTTCCTCTCCTCTCTGCAGGTCCTGGCATACTCAGAGGGTCTGCATGGTAAATGGATGTTCAGTGAGATCAGAGCGGTCTTCTCCAGGCGATACCTGCTCCAGAACACAGGCCTGGAGGTCTTCATGGCCAACAGGAGTAAGCATCACACACACTCACTACGTCCCAAATGGCACTCTATTACCGATATTGTGCACTACTTTGGAGCAGAGCCCGTAGTGCACTACATAGAGAATAGGGTGCCATTTTGGACACAGCCAGACTCTTCTCTCATATGTGTCCTGTTTGCATTCTGATGATGATATGTAATAAACTGCTTCTCTTAACCACTTTAACATAGAATGAATACAGTTTTGTTATCTCTCCTCCCAGCGTCAGTGATGTTTAACTTCCCAGACCAAGCCACAGTGAAGAAGGTGGTCTACAGTCTACCCAGGGTCGGAGTAGGAACCAGCTATGGCCTACCACAAGCCAGGTAAACCATACACCTACATTCACACGCACACACACACACACACCTCCATTCACACGCAAACACACACACACACACTTACATTCACACACACACACACACACACACTTACATTCACACACACACTTACATTCACACACACACACACACACACACACTTACATTCACACGCAAACACACACACACCTACATTCACACGCAAACACACACACACCTACATTCACACGCAAACACACACACACCTACATTCACACGCAAACACACACACACACACACCTACATTCACACGCAAACACACACACACACACCTACATTCACACGCAAACACACACACACACACACCTACATTCACACGCAAACACACACATACACCTACATTCACACGCAAACACACACACCTACATTCACACGCAAACACACACACACCTACATTCACACGCAAACACACACACACCTACATTCAAACGCAAACACACACACACACCTACATTCACACGCAAACACACACACACACATTTACAATTTTAGTTCATGAAACATTTTGTTTGGTCTTTGCAATTCCTCATCTATCTTACTAGCTCCAGAGTAGTATTGTCTAATGCAATGTGTCCAATTTATTTTCAGGGTGTGTATTGTTAGTCTCCCCACATAACCCCTTTGTGTGGTGGAGTGTGGAGCCGGCTCTGGCAGCAGCTGACCCTGCCTGGAGCAGAGACATTCTAAATCCCATTGCTCCTGTCATTGGAGTGAGTGGTCATTGACCCTGACTGAACTGATCTAATTCTCTAAGTGAAGTCTATAGCACAGAACTGCAACCTGCCTGCATTTCTGACCACTGACCACACAGTAAAATACACAGAAGGAGACGAACGACAGTCCCTTCACCTTACCTACACTCTGTCATTAATTACCACAAAACACACATCTATTGTTAGCTATTGACTGGCTAGTGTTAGCTATCTGCTGTTAGCTAGTGTTATCTGTCAGCTAGTGTTAGCAATCTGCTAGTGTTAGCTATTGGCTAGTGTTAGCTAGTATTGTTAGCTATTCTAGTGTTAGTTATCAGTCAGTTAACTAGTGTTAGCTATTGTTTGGTATAGTGTTAGCAATTGGTGTTAGCTATTGATTGGCTAGTAGTTTTAGCTATTATTAGCTATTGTTTGCCAGGCTATGGTCTGGCCTATAACTTGACATTAAGACTGTGAGAGGTTTTTTAGAAACAGCCTCCATCCAACTCTTGATTCTCACCATGTGTTGAGTTGAAGTCACATCAAGGCCTGCAGGACTCTGACACTTTGGTCATGGCAGTAGAATGCTCCAGTTTCACATGCGGATGAAGTTGTCACACTGTGCCAGTGTGTGGTGCTCTGAGCTCTGACTGAATGATTGCCTTTCTGGGAGTGTTGGTCTTTAGCTGGTCAATGTCTGTCTGGTTGTACACTTTGGTTTCTTGAGTACACTTTCAAACCCCTTACATAAACCTCATTGGTTCGAATGAGCCCTGTTCAAAAGTAGTGCATTACATAGGGAAAAGGGTGGCATTTTGGATACAACCTAAGGTTTTTCTTCCTCTGTTGTTGTGCAGGCGTATCTCCATGGCGACGCCCCGGCAGCTCTTCAAGTCGTCCAACATGACCCAGCGCTGGCAGAGGAGGGAGATCTCCAACTTCGAGTACCTCATGTTCCTCAACACCGTCGCAGGTCAGCATCCCTCCTCTCTCTTTTCTCAGTCTCCTCCTCTCTCCTCTTTTCCCTCCTCCCTTTCTCCCTCTCTCCTATGCCCTCTCTCCCTCATCTTGGAGGGATCCATGTTGTTGTGTTGAGCAGATGAATGTAGTGTATGTTGTTGTTGACTGTTAAAACACGCATTCAGGGCCTACAGGTAAGTTGTCTTTGTTTAAGGAGTAGGATGCTCTGTTCAGTGTTCAGTTCACTCGTAAGCAGTAATACTGTTCGTACTGTAGGTAGCCTACACTTCACTGTTCATGTGGAGGAATAGGACTTTTATTTGAAGAAAGAAAAGAAGGAAAATGGAAGAAAGATCACACATCCTCCAGGATAATTAGGGGTTGTGTGTGTGTGTGTGCACACGTCTTTGTCGCCTCTCTGATCTGAACTGTGACTAACTGGAGAACGAGAGCGCCTGGCGCACCACTCCTCTCTGTGGGGTGTCACATCCCTCGCTCCCTCGCTCGCTGCAGAGTCATGCATATTTATATTTATCTGTGGCGTGAGTTCGATACATTATTGTCATCTAATTAGATGTACGGCAGACAGAAAAACATGGTGGAAATTCATTAAAAATGTGTGGTAATGACCTGAGCTGCCAAAAGTGTCAGGGAGGTGGGGTGTAAGACAGGAGGGGATGGAGGGAAGAGAAGAAGGAGAGGAGGGGTGGTGGAGGAGAGGAAGAGAGGTGTTAACGTGCAGCCAGTGCTCTTCTAATTAAACACTATTCTACTGGTATTAACATTCTGACACTTCAGAGTGTGTGTATCATCCTGACACTTCAGAACAAGCTGGAACTCTACCCACAATGCACCACACCACCACCCTTGTCTCCCCCCTGCACCCTCACACCCACCTCACCCCCTCACCTCTGTTTTTCCATACACCTCCACCCTAGAATAGCACTGACACATCTACCCACACCACACCACACTGCCATCCCTATCTACCTCCTACACTCTTACACCCTCACTCCTGTCTCATCCATACACCCTCACATACAGGACCCCCCTCTCCCTCTTACACCCTCACCGAAGAACAGGAACAGGCTACAGCAGAGTTAAATCTACTCACACCGTTATCTCCCCAAGCGAATGCCTAGGCTTAAGCTCAGTGTGCTAATGCAGTCTTGTGACATGCAGGACACTTGGGTATGAACCCAGTCTGTTACAGCAGCTCTGGGAATGAACGGTGTGCATCACCCCGGGGCATGTGTGTGATTTTACATCTGTAATATCTTACCCTAACCCACTACCATATTGTGTCATCATTTTCTGCATTTACATTTTGGTCATTTAGCAGAATCTCTGATCCAGAGTGACTTACAATCACCTTAACCACTCTAACCCTAACCCAGCATCATAATGTACCATTCACAACACCCAGATCTAACCCTAATGATTGTCTATACATCACAGCAGCAGCAGAACCACCCTTCCATTAAACTACATTAACCACTCTAACCCCAACCCAGCATCATAATGTACCATTCACAACACCCAGATCTAACCCTAATGATTGTCTATACATCACAGCAGCAGCAGAACCACCCTTCCATTAAACTACCTTAACCACTCTAACCCCAACCCAGCATCATAATGTACCATTCACAACACCCAGATCTAACCCTAATGATTGTCTATACATCACAGCAGCAGCAGAACCACCCTTCCATTAAACTACCTTAACCACTCTAACCCCAACCCAGCATCATAATGTACCATTCACAACACCCAGATCTAACCCTAATGATTGTCTATACATCACAGCAGCAGCAGAACCACCCTTCCATTAAATTACCTTAACCACTCTAACCCCAACCCAGCATCATAATGTACCATTCACAACACCCAGATCTAACCCTAATGATTGTCTATACATCACAGCAGCAGCAGAACCACCCTTCCATTAAACTACATTAACCACTCTAACCCCAACCCAGCATCATAATGTACCATTCACAACACCCAGATCTAACCCTAATGATTGTCTATACATCACAGCAGCAGCAGAACCACCCTTCCATTAAACTACATTAACCACTCAGCAGCCATCTTATTTGCTGTGGGAACTTCTGTGTACTAATCTAGTACATTATCATTTGCATTTTTAACATCCCTATTTGGGTATGACGTGTTTCTGTCAGAGGAAGTAAGGGTAGCCCCCAGGGACACACAGGGCCGAGAGGTTGGGGACAGAGCAGAACATTGCAGAGTAGATCAGAGAGGCTAGTCTGAGAGGTTGGGAGGCTAGCAGGCTAGGAGGCTAGGGGGATGGGAGGCTATGGGGTTGGAAGGATGGGAGGCTAGGGGGTTAGAAGGATGGGAGGCTAGGAGGTTGGGAGGCTAGGGGGTTGGGAGGTCGGGAGGCTAGGGGGTTGGGAGGATGAGAGGCGAGGGGCTGGGAGGATGGGAGGCTAGGGGGCTGGGAGGATGGGAGGCTGGTAGATTTAGGCTTGGATGTGTTTCAGGAAGCAGAGTGCTGCTGTGTGACTGATGGCTCTGTAAAGATGAAATAGCTGTAGCATTATCTTTGTTGCAGCCTCAGGTCAAGCCTCATCTTTCACTGAGGTACTGTGTGTGTGTGTGTGTGTGTGTGTGTGTGTGTGTGTGTGTGTGTGTGTGTGTGTGTGTGTGTGTGTGTGTGTGTGTGTGTGTGTGTGTGTGTGTGTGTGTGTGTGTGTGTGTGTGTGTGTGTGTGTGTGTGTACATGTTTTGTGTGTGTGTGTGACACCATAGTGTTGTTAGAAGAAAAATGTATTGCTGTTTAAACTCTAAACCGTCAGCTTGGAGTGCAGCATGGAAACTTCTCTGTCTACAAACCAAACAAAACTCACTTCAAACCAAACACCTATCACACTGCTGCACATCATCTCACACTAAACTAAGGAAAAGGGTTTTGAATGTCTATCTTGCAGTACCTTGGATTTAATTGAAATTTGTGATTTAATGCATCATTTGATTAAAATAGGTTTAGTTTATTAAAACGATTGTGTCAGTGCTGATAGTGGTCTCCTGTCCTGTTTGACTGGCTGTTGTGGGTTTGCTGCTAGTTTGTAATACTGCTTTATAATAAGTTGTTGATATCACACCATCACACCCATAGCTCTGTTCTCTGATTGGACCGGCTCATAATAGTGCATTCTGATTGGACCAGCTGATAGTGGTGTCTTCTGATTGGACCAGCCCATAACAGTGCTTACTGATTGGACAGCCCATAGCAGTGTCTTCTGATTGGACCAGCCCATAACAGTGTCTTCTGATTGGACCAGCCCATAGCAGTGTAAATTAGAGAGGACTTGTGGCGACATGGAATGATGAGGAACTCCTCATGGTTCTCATGGCTGAGTTAGGGTTCCATCTGAAAACCATCATCCCACTGAAGGGGAAAACTAAGCTCTCACATCTGCATGTGGGCACTGCCATGGCTGAAGTATCCATGGTAACCACCACAGGATGTCCAATCAGCAGACTAGCCTGGTGGTGTCACATGAGGCGTGCTCAACGACAACACGGTGACTAGGAGAACAGGTCTATATCTCTGTAATTACATACACCACAGACTACATATAGACACTACACACACTACATAGAGTATACACACTACACACACACACTTCATATATACCACGTCAGGAGACCCCTTCGCTCCTAACCATGGGTGTATACTCCCTCTCCGGCCTCTAGGTCATCAGGCTGCTGATTATCCTGCACGCTTGTCACCATCGTCTCACGCACCTGCGCCTCATGACCCCCTTGATTATCTCCCCTATATCTGTCACTCCCCTTGGTTTTTTCCTCAGGTGTTATTGACTCTGTTTTCATGTCGGTGCGTTGTTTGTGTTTCATGTTTACTGTTTTGTTTATTTATGAAAACAATCACTACCTGAACTTGCTTCCCGATTCTCAACGCAGACGTTACATGGAGTCATGTGTGGGGTCGTGGAAGGGAGATGCTGCACATGTCAAGAAAGTTTTAGTTTTGTTCCATCAGTAGCACACATAATCTACATTTCTCGTGTGTTTGTGTGTGTCTTTGGTTTTTGTGGTGTATATATTTTTTGACAACTGCCAGGTTAAAAATGACCCTAAGACAATCTTTGTACCCTGGTGGTGTACAGCTTTCATGGAAATATGAACAAAGGGAATGTTTCACTTTTTCTAATGTTGGGGTCACTCTAGGAAAAGTAATCAAATTTCAAGTTGAAAAAATATAATTGTGTCTTTTTATTGTTTCAGCCTTAGGCCTATATATCACGGTCGCCATGCATATGAACTAACATATGAACAATGTGTGCTACTGATGGAACAAAACTAAAACTACAACAATACAAAACTAAAACTAAAACAAAACTAAAACTAAAACAATACTATTATCACAACACAGGTTGTAATATGTCTTTTTCTCCCCTGGCTTGGCTTCCCCAGTGAATTTACCCATGCACTGCTACTGCCCTGAGTACAGATCACAAAGATCTCCCCCACCACACAAGCCCGAGGGGGTGCAAGTGACTCAACCCACTCAAGTCGAGTATAGCGGGAAAAAAAGCCTGGAACGACGTGATGCACCCCTCTTAGGGACGGCATGGGAGAGAACTAGCAAGCCAGTGACTCAGCCCCCGTAATAGGGTCAGAGGCACACACACACTAAGGCCTCCACACAGAGAGCAGACTGAGGACTATATTAGTGGCTGTGTCGTCCTCCCAGACAGGAAGTTACTCTGTCAGAAACAGGAAGCTGACCTGAGAAGAGTCTGATGGAATGCTCTGGTGGAAGGTTGCATGCTGGGTCACCAAAGTAACCTAAGCCTTGTGTGTACCCCACAGTTCTCCCCTGTATCCCGCAGATCTCATCCCTCATACATCCTCCCCTGCACCACCTCATCCCCTCCTCTTTTCTCTCACAGAACTTATCTAACAGACTTCTGTCTGTCTCTGTCTGTCTGTAGGGAGGACCTACAATGATCTGAACCAGTACGCCGTGTTTCCCTGGGTTCTCACAAACTACGAGTCTGAGGAGCTGGACCTCACCCTGCCGGGCAACTTCAGAGATCTCTCCAAGGTACTGTCATTTTTTTTGGGGGGGGGGGGGGGGATAAGCACAGGAGTGGTGAGGGTCTCAGTCAGCAAGGGAATTTGCAGACATCATAATGCATACATCATGTGCTCAGTCTGAACCCAGCGCTGGAATGTAGAGAAGGAACTGATAGTTTAACATCACCACTGGTCCTCAACACTGGAATACCACATATTCACTATATAAATCACTACATTTGACCAGTCCCAATAGGGCTCTGGTCAAAAGTGGTGCATTAAATAGGGAAAAGGGTGCCATTTGGAACGCAAACATAACATCCTAACAGATCCCAACCTTGGAATAGCAGCTTAACTGTCTCTGCTCTGTTTGGTACTGTATCGCCTAGGCACAAACTGAATGTTCAAGTGTCTATGCTCTGTTTGGCATGGTACTGTCCTCGACCATCAACAGTAGGAGAGTTTTTAGTGTCTGTATGATGAGGGCTTCTGGCCCTGTTTAACTTCCTAGCAGCTCTCTCTCTCTCTTTATCTCTTTCTCTCTCTCTATCTCTCTAAAACTCACAGACTCACTGACCTGAAAACAATCTCATTCCTGTCTGAGCTTTCCTTCTCTCTCACTCTATCGCTCCCTCCTTACCCCGTTCCCTTTCGCCCTCAAAGTGCCGACTCCCTGACTCTCTCTGAGCTTCATTTTCACATGAACTTTTTTTTTAACCAATTTTCGCCTCAGATTCCAGACAAATGTTTGCTAGGGAGGGAGGGAAGCAGAAGGGCAAGCAGGGAGGCAGGGAGGAAAGAAGGGGAAAGCAGGGGGGAAGGAGGGGAAAGCAGGGGGGAAGGAGGGGAAAGTAGGGGGAAGGAGGGGAAAGCAGGGAGGAAAGAAGGGGAAAGCAGGGGGAAGGAGGGGAAAGCAGGGGGAAGGAGGGGAAAGCAGAGGGGAAGGAGGGGAAAGCAGGGGGAAGGAGGGGAAAGCAGGGGGAAGGAGGGGAAAGCAGGGGGAAGGAGGGGAAAGCCAGGAGGGAAGGAGGGGAAAGCAGGGGGAGGAGAAGAAAGCCGGGAGGGAAGGAGGGGAAAGTCTGTAACAGTAGTCTGTAAGGGTAATCTTCTCTGCACTTGGTTTATACCAGTTTCACCCAGCCAGTCTAGAAAGTCACTGTGTGAAAATGTCTACTCAGCCCTGTTGGAATTGAAAAAGACAACATTTGGTTTGAGTTGTTCAGGTAGGTAGTATAGTGGGTGATCCAGTATAATTCAGTGTTCACTCTGGCAGCAGGTCTACACACACACACACACACACACACACACACACACACACACACACACACACACACACACACACACACACACACACACACACACACACACACACACACACACACACACACACACACACACGCAGCTTTCCTGTGTCTTCCTGCTGTCGTTTCTGCTCTTGTCACCCTGTGGCGGCTTCAGTCTGTACACATCCAGGTGGGCCGTGTGTGTGTGTGTGTCTGAGAGAGCCCGAGCCCTCTGACCCGGGGAGACAGTTATGTATTGTAATGTATTCCAGTGACATCCTCCCATGCTGTTTACAGGCTGAGCTGCCTTCATTACCATGAGTTCACAGGCCTCTGTCTCCTGACAGTTGTCCTTGAAACCCCAGGGCTCACACACTCACACGTACACACACACACATACTCACACATGTACACACACACACCTCCAACCCCAGGGCTTCTACCTCCAGAGGTACCCGCTAGTAAAGGACTGAACTAGAATGAAGGGGATTGATTTCTCTAATATAAACAGATTAGATACAGAGCAGGGGGGGGAGTGAGGAAATAGGGAGGAACTCTGAGAGATACAGTAAGTCTTTTGAACAGACTCATGTAGAACTACCTTACTCTGAATCACAAACATCTTCCTATATAGTGCTCTACTTTTGACCAGGCCCTATAGGGCGCTGGTCGAAACTAGTGCACTATGCTGGGAATACAGTTCCATTTGGGAAGCAGCCATCCAGTGATATTTTGGGTGCCAGTACCAGCAGGCTATGTCCTATAGCTCCTGGATGATACACCACTTAATCCTCTCACACACCTACACACACCTGCACACACCTACACACACCTGCACATGCCTGCAATTTACCTGTTGATCAGTCAGCAAGTCATCCGTGTTAAATCCAACTGAACAGAGTGTTCTCTGCCTCAGGGCCATAGTGGAGCATTCCTACTGTCAGATCACAGGCCTGTGGAGCACACACACACACACAACCATACACACACACCCGCTATGTCAGCGGTACAGTTGTGTGGTGGAGCGGTTCATTAGGCTTTAATGATTATTTCCTGCTGACTGACAGGTGGCTGATGGGAAAGGGAAGCTCATCTCCTCATACCTGTTAGTTGATGGAGTGGAAACGCTGATAATCCTATATGAAGGCATACTGAGCGTGCTCTTCTTAACAATCTAGAGCTTTATCACGGATGTTGTTCTACCTTCTTTTGTGTGTCTCTGAAAGGAAGACACTGACTCTGTAAAAACTTCTCTCAGGGAGGAACAGCCAAAGCTGTGAAGTGACAGCAGACATATGTCCCTGATCTACTTGACCTCATAGCTACTGTTATGAAACGGAGAGGTAGTGGGAGCTTGTCCGTGGTGGTCTTCGGACCTGCAACCTTATGAACCAGAACCCTTCACGTTTTCGATGGCTCCGAGACATCTAGCGCCCTTGGAAAAGTTGATATATTTACATTTCACATTTTAGTCGTTTAGCAGATGCTCTTAACTAGAGCAAACTCTGGTGTTCACAAGTGCCTTGCTCTACCAAATGAGCCACACAGGACCATAATGTGCACATATATGTGCTTATGAACGCAGGGCAGCTACGCTATTATACTGTGTTTACTATTGTGAAGTTACATTAATTTGCCTTCTCTGCTTAGTTGTTGTAGCAAGTCCTATTCATGTTTTTAAAAGAGTTAACAAAAGTTGTTGCTGAAAAGTTTATTGTGTATGTCGGAGCGAATGTTAGGAATGTAGCTAGCTACATAGACAACTCTGGAGATTTAGTTGTGCTAGTCGTGCATCACTGTCTCGATGTTTTAAAGATTGCAACTGAACTTCAGAAATCCTATACCATGAGAGAAACCACCCAAATGAAGAACTCTGAAGAACTAGATTGTAGCTGTTCAAGGTGCTTCTTCTGACAATCCCCAGAGAGAAAACAAGTGTGACTCCTCCTGACAGTTCCGCTGCACTGTACCGTGATGTCATTTCCATTTAAATATAAAATGCAGTATGTGTGTCTCCTCGAGAGTTAGCCTAGATATTACCACACGAACTGCAGAACTTTCTCTTTCTCTGTGTTCCACACACTCGCATGCACACACATGCACATGTACACACACCAACACACACACACACGCGCTCCTCTTGGATCCTCCACTTTGGGGTCTCTACTCTCTGCAGTCAGAGAATGATCCTAATTACATGTGATGAGTGGTTTATCTAGTGTAGCATGTGACAGCCCTATAATCCAACAGCGAGGTTTGATCATGTCTTGTTTTGTGGTGAAGTTAGATATCACTAGGTCAGGTGTTATTTATGGGAGTGAACTCAGAAGGAGCTAAATGCAGAGCTGTCTAAAGCACTTGTTTTTATTGTCTCCTTATCATTTCCTGTATTTACATAACCACCTGGGAATAGGGAGCTGGTGATTACTGTGTATTAGAGGAAAGGTAGAGAATTTTTTGTTGTTGTCAGTACTCTACCCCACTAACCAGCCATGGAAGGGGGTCCCATATGGCACCCTATTACCTATATAGTGCACAACTTCTGACGAGGACCCTATATCCCTATCTCCCACACAGTATCTATTTTAGCACTTTAGCTTGCTAACATTAGCATCAAAAATTAGCAACATGGTTCCATCAATTAAACTTAAGTAACTTAGTTGCTACTAGAATCAACACACTTAACATTCCTGGTTGCTTTAAAGTGTGTTTATGTCAAGAAATCAATGAAATACCACGTTGTAGCAAAGTTAGCTAGGTAGCTAGCTGTCACACATCAACAACAGAGAAGGTCGGAGTATAACCAGACATGTATGTTGTTTTGTTTGAGTGAACTAGCCAAACATTTTTATTATCCAAATGGCACCCTATGGACCATGGTCAAAAGTAGTGTACTATATAGGGAATAGGGTGCCAGGTTGATGGTGCTGCATGCATGTGAAAGGCTTAGAGCTTTAGAAGGGCCTTATGGTCACTTAAGACCCAACACTATCTACCATGTTAACAGCTTTTTAATGTCTTACTAATGAGCTAGTTTAGCAGGCTAAAGCCCTCATATCTTTTTATAGGCTAAGAGCTGTCTGTGAGGGTGACAGAGGAAGCCGGTAAGAGGTAATAGACAAGACACACTATAACCAACATAAGCCATGCGGAGTAAATCACCTTCTGTGTGTTGACGAACGGTGGCAATTCAACATGTAGACAAGTCTGGAAATGAAAAGAAAACGACGGCCGATGTTCTGTGGCGATATGACGTCCACCTGCTGCTTTTAACCGTTTGTCTGCGCAGTTTTTTCCGCGCTGCTGGGTTTAATGGAAATATTCATATTGACAGTCTCTTTGTATTTGGGGTTCTTAGCTAGCTATCAGACCGCGTTAGCTGTGAGACCAAGTTAGCTATGAGACCAAGTTAGCGATGAGATCATAATAGCTGTGAGACCATGTTAGCTGTGAGACCACGTTAGCTATGAGACCACGTTAGCTGTGAGACCATATTAGATTTGAGACCATGTTAGCTGTCAGACCATGTTAGCTGTGAGGCCATGTTAGTTATGAGACCGTATTAGCTGTGAGACTACGTTAGCTATGAGACCATGTTAGCTGTGAGACCATGTTAGCTGTGAGACCATGTTAGCTGTGAGACTATGCTAGCTATGAGACTATGTTAGCTGTGAGACCATGTTAGTTATGAGACCGTATTAGCTGTGAGACTACGTTAGCTATGAGACCATGTTAGCTGTGAGACTATGCTAGCTATGAGACTATGTTAGCTATGAGACTATGTTAGCTGTGGGACCATGTTAGCTGTGAGACCATGTTAGCTGTGAGACCATGTTAGCTGTGAGACCATGTTAGCTGTTGAAACCCAGTCCGTCCTATTAGCTGTCTGTGCCGTCCAGCTGCAGCTATGATTGGGCTAAGCTGACTGAGACCAGCCTGGTTCCTCCTGGACGTTTAACAACCTGTCTGACTTCCTGTAGCCAACAGCCCAATCACATCCGGCCCCAGACGCCACAGCCTATTATCACCCCGTAAATCTCAGCAGATCTCAATAAACTTCTCTTCCATTCTCCCTCATCATGCTAACATTGATGTCGACGGTCATTATGTTGGAGAGGAAAGAAAGGAACGTAGGAGGAAACCAGACGTGACCAGTTGCTTTGGAGGGAGAGAGTTGAGCGCAAGTCAAACATTCCTACTAATGCCATGTGTTCTGTGCCACATAGAGAGAGGTATGGGCTGTGGGAACATAATGAAGATGACGAGACAGTCTACACTGCATCTCATTTGGAACACTATTCACTATATATCCAGGGTCCTCTGGTCAAAAGTAGTGCATTATATAGTGAATAAAATTCAATTTGGAAAGCAGATTTTTGTGTTGTAACACTTATATAACTCCAGCCATGGGAATTCTGGAGTAACGGCAAGTTACTAATGATTTGATATTAAAGTAATTTTATTTTTTGTCATTGGTCTCGCAACTAGCTGCACCTTGTCTGAATCAAATTAAATGAAATAAAATTGCATTAGTCGCATGCGCCAAATACAACAGGTGTAGACCTTACAGTGAAATGTTTACTTACGAGCCCTTAACCAACAATGCAGTTAAAAAAAAATATGAGTAAGAATACGGAAAAAAAGGTTATTAAAGAGCAGCAGTAAAATAACAATAGCGAGACTATATACAGGGGGTTACCGGTACAGAGTCAATGTGTGGGGGCAGTTCAGGTAATATGTACATGTAGGTAGAGTTATTAAAGTGACTATGCATCAACGATAATAACAGAGAGTAGCAGCAGTGTAAAAGGGCGGAGGCACTGCAAATAGTCTGGGTAGCCATTTGATTAGATGTTCAGGAGTGGTATGGCTTGGGGGTAGAAGCTGTTTAGAAATCTCTTTGACCTTGACTTGGTGCTCTGTACCGCTTGCCGTGCGGTAGCAGAGAGAAGAGTCTATGACTAGGGTGGCTGGAGTCTTTGACAGTCTTTTGGGCCTTCCTCTGACACCGCCTGGTGTACAGGTCCTGGATGGCAGGAAGCTTGGCCCCAGTGATGTACTGGGCCGTATGCACAACCTTCTGAAGTACCTTGCAGTCGGAAGCCGAGCAGTTGCCATACCACTTGAAGCTTTCAACCTGCTCCACTACAGCCCCGTCGATGAGAATGAGGGCGTGCTCGGTCCTCTTTTTCCTGTAGTCCACAAACATTTCCTTTGTCTTGATCACATTGAGGGAGAGGTTGTTGTCCTGGCACCGCATGGCCAGGTCTCTGACCTCCTCCCTATAGGCTGTCTCGTTGTTGTCATGTCATCGGCAAACTTAATTATGGTGTTGGAGTCATGCCTGGCCGTGCAGTCATGAGTGAACAGGGAGTACAGGAGTGGACTGTGCACGCACCCCTGAGGGGCCCCTGTGTTGAGGATCAGCGTCGCAGATGTGTTGTTACCCACCCTTACCACCTGGGGGCGGCCCGTCAGGAAGTCCAGGATCCAGTTGCAGAGGGAGGTGTTCAGTCCCAGGGTCCTTAGCTATTTGATGAGCTTTGAGGGCACTATGGTGTTGAATGCTGGGCTGTAGTCAATGAATAGTATTCTCACATAGGTGTTCCTTTTGACCAGGTGGGAAACGGCAGTGTGGAGTGCGATAGAGATTGCATCATCTGTGGATCTGTTAGGGCGGTATGCAAATTGGAGTGGGTCTAGGGTTTCTGGGATAATGGGTTTGATGTGAGCCATGACCAGCCTTTCAAAGCACATCATGGCTACAGACATGAGTGCTACAGGTCAGTAGTCATTTAGGCAGGTTACCTGTCAAATGGATGGCGAGGGAGAGCTTTGTATGTGTCTCTGTGTGTGGAGTGAAGGTGGTCCCTATGTTTTGTTTCCCTCTGGTTGCACATTAAACATGCTGATAGAAATTTTGTAAGACGGTTTTAAATTTCCCTGCATTAAAGTTCCCGGCTACATGGAGGGTGAGCGTTTTCCTGTGTGCTTATGGCAGAATACAGCTCATTCAGTGCGGTGTTAGTGCAAGCATCAGTCTGTGGTGGTATGTAGACAGCTACGACAAGTACATATGAAAACTCTCTAGGCACAGTTGAAGTCGGAAGTTTACATACACTTATGTTGAAGTCATTAAACTCGTTTCTCAACCACTCCACAAATTTCTTGTTAACAAACTGTTAACAAACTGTTTTGGCAAGTCGGTTAGGACATCTACTTTGCATGACACAAGTCATTTTTCCAACAATTGTTTACAGACAGATCATTTCAAATATAATTCCCTGTATCACAATTCCAGTGGGTCAGAAGTGTACATACTGTTGACTGTGCCTTTAAACAGCTTGGAAAACTCCATAAATGATGGCATGGCTTTAGAAGCTTCTGATAGGCAAATGTACATAATTTGTCATTTAGATGTATTTCAAGGTCTACCTTCAAACTCAGTGCCTCTTTGCTTGACATCATGCGAAAATGAAAAGAAATCAGCCAAGACCTCAGAAAAATAACTGTAGACCTCCACAAGTCTGGTTCATCATTGGGAGCAATGATGGTGATACTAACTGACTTAAGACAGGGAATTTTTACTAGGATTAAATGTCAGGAATTGTGAAACTGAGTTTAAATGTATTTTAGCTAAGGTGTATGTAAACTTCTGAGTTCAACTGTAGATACTGTGGACTACAGCTTATCATGAGATACTCTTCCTCAGGCGAGCAAAACCTTGAGACTTCCTTAGATATCGTGCACCAGCTGTTATTTATAAACATACATAGTACGCCGCTGTTCTGTCCTAACGATACAGCGTATAACCAGCCAGCTGGATGTTGATAATGTTGTCGTTCAGCCACAACTCTGTGAAGCATAAGATATTACAGTTTTGAATGACCCATTGGTAGTTTAATTTTCCACGTAGATCATCGATTTTATTTTGCTAGCAGAATGGAAGGAAGTGGTGGTTGATTCAGTCGCCTACGAATTCTCAGAAGGCAGCCCGACCTCTGGCCCCTTTTTCCCCGCTTTCTCTTCATGCAAATGACGGGGATCTGGGCCTTCTTCCGGGAAAACAGTATATAATTCACGGACTCGTTAAAGGAAAAAAATGATTCTGCCAGTCCGTGGTGAGTAACCACAGTTCTGATGTCCAGAAGTTATTTTCGTGTCATAAGAGATGGTAGCAGCAACATTATGTACAAAATAAGTTACAAAATAAGTTACAAACAATGCAAAGAAAAAAAAAGAATACGTAAAATGTCAGCCTTGTTCTCCGGCGCCATCAATGGCTTTGTTGGGGTGGAGTTCCCATGATTCCTGTGGTCAATCCAAGATATGGCTGCCTCATGCATAAAACACACACACACACATCCACTGTATCTTTAGCACTGAGTGTATTAACATTGACTGCCAATGTATCTCCAAGGCCTGCCTGTGGGCCAGGGTGATTGAAAAGACAGAGAAAGCAATTTAACCTCCACTAAATCAATTTTAATAGACTAATTAGATTGCCTTTAAAAACACATGAGAAAGCAAAGGCTTGGGACCCAGAGTGAGTCTCAGTGTCATATTATTGGCGTAGGGCCCATCCCAAATGGCATCCTATTACCTAGAGAGTATACTACTTTTGCCCAGAGCCCTATGGGCCCTGGTCAAAAGTTGTACTCTATATTGGGAATAGGTTGCTATTTGGGACACAGTGTCGGCAAAGTACAGAGAGTCTGGGATCCAGAATGTAATATTGACTTGGCCTCTGTTCCAGAGTTATGGTGGAAGAATGAAACACTCTATCAAAGGCCAACAGTTGGGTTGTAAAAGTCATGTATTTCTTGATTTATCCATTGACTAACTAATTACTGTAATATCAATAGCAGATCTTACTAAACTCCTGGAGGGCTGTGGTGTTTTTTTTACCATGACAACATGGCAGGACACATTCAAATGCCTCATTTGGCCCGGGAGCCGTTTGTTTGACCACCCTGCTCTAGGAGTTGCCTGTCTACGAAATCTTAAACATCAGTTATATACTGAACATCATATGCTCTATCTACTGTATGTAACTTATTGTCTTCCTGTTTCTCCCTCAGCCAATTGGAGCATTGAACCCGAAGCGTGCAGTGTTCTATGCAGAGCGCTACGAGACATGGGAAGAGGACCAGACCCCCCCATATCACTACAACACCCACTACTCCACCGCTAACTCCACCCTGCTCTGGCTGCTCAGGATAGTACGTACTCTATACCCCATCCACCCAATACCCTATTCCTTGTACCCTATACCTGCAAAAGTGGGTTGTTGAAGTCCATTATCATTTCTACATTCTTTCTATCTGATTTTAGACGTTTGAGTGTAGACGTACAGTACCAGTCAAAAGTTTAGAAACACCTACTGTTTCAAGGGTTTTTCTTTATTTTTACTATTTCTTGTAGAATAATATTGAAGACATCAAAACTATGAAATAACACATACGGAATCATGTAGTAACCAAAAAATGGTTAAACAAACCAAAAATATATTTTATATTTGAGATTCTTCAAAGTAGCCACCCTTTGCCTTGATAACAGCTTTGCACACTCTTGGCATTCTCTCAACCAGCTTCATGAGGTAGTCACCTGAAATGCATTTAAATTAACAGGTGTGCCTTGTTAAAAGTTCATTTGTGGAATTTCTTTCTTCTTAATGCGTTTGAGCCAATCGGTTGTGTTGTGACAAGGTAGGGGTGGTATACAGAAGATAGACCAAATCCATATTATGGCAAGAACAGCTCAAATAAGGAAAGAGTCCATCATTATTTTAAGGCATGAAGGTCAGTCAAGAACTTTGAAAGTTTCTTCAAGTGCAGCCACAGAAACCATCAAGTGCTATGATGAAACTGGCTATCATGAGGACCGCCCAGGAAAGGAAGACCCAGAGTTACCTTTGCTGCCGAGGAAAAGTTCTTTAGAGTTACTAACCTCAGAAATTGCAGCCCAAATAAATACTTGACAGAGTTCAAGTAACAGATACATCTCAACATCAACTGTTCAGAGGAGACTGCGTGAATCAGGCCTTCATGGTAGAATTGCTGCAAAGAAACCACTACTAAAGGACACCAATAAGAAGAAGAGACTTGCTTGGGCTAAGAAACACAAGCAATGGACATTAGACCGGTGGAAATCTGTCCTTTGGACTGATGAGTCCGAATTTAAGATTTTTGGTTAGAATTCAAGGTACTCTTAACCAGCATGGCTACCACAGCATTCTACAGTGATATGCCATACCATCTGGTTTGCGCTTAGTAGGACTATAATTTGTTTTTCAACAGGACAATGACCCAACACACCTCCAGGCTGTGTAAGGGCTATTTGACCAGGAAGGAGAGTGATGGAGTGCTGCATCAGATGACCTGGCCTCCACAATCCCCCAACCTCAACCCAATTGAGATAGTTTGGGGTGAGTTGGAACGTAAAGTGAAGGAAAAGCAGCCAACAAGTGCTCAGCAAAGCTGTCATCAAGGCAAAGGGTGGCCACTTTGAAGAATGTCAAATATATTTATATTTGTTTAACACTTTGTTGGTTATGGTTATTGGTTATTTCATAGTTTTGATGTCTTCACTATTGTTCTATAATGAAGAAAATAGTAAAAATAAAGAAAAACCCTTGAATAAGTCGATGTGTCCAGACGTTTGACTGGTACTGTAAGTCGTTTTTTATCCAAAATAATAAGTTCAAAATGGCAGCTAGTATGTTAGTTAGAAAGTAAGTCACACAATCTACACAGTTGAAAGGACATTGACGCTATATAGTGTTTAGTAAATACCAGTGGAATCCAAATGGTGAGATAAAGGGTTAGCCCTCTTGGGGTTTGGCCATATTTGATATGTTAGGCAGTTCGTTAATTGGAGAAAGCTTGATGGGGAGTTAGTAACACCCTCCCCCTGTTCTCCCTTTGCCTGCCACTCTCCTCCTCCTCTCCCCCTCGTTAGCAGAGGGTCTGTTGAATTAGAAGAGTTCCTCTGACAGCACTTACACCGCTCCTCACTACCCACACTCCTCCTCTCCTCCGTCTCTCCTCCTCTCCACCCTACATCCCTCCATCAGAACACTGTCTCCATCTCAGACTTGGAACACCACATACGGCATCAGCCAATTACCACCGTCGCTCCCGGCGACCAGAAAGCACTGTAATTAATACTCCCTAAGGCATTGTGGGTAATGTACAGTAGGACAGACAGACAGACAGACAGACAGACAGACAGACAGACAGACAGACAGACAGACAGACAGACAGACAGACAGACAGACAGACAGACAGACAGACAGACAGACAGACAGACAGACAGACAGACAGAGACACTTGTCTGGCACAAGAACCTCACATACACAGACACAGAAACACACCATAGATGCGGTAAAGAGGTCAATGGAACTCGACCTCTGCCCTCCAGCAAAATTACCCTACATTTAGGCTATTGATTATATGTGTATTGTGTACTTCTAAATGTTATGCAGTGAAAACAGCTAAATATATCAAAATCATACTTTAGTAATCACATTGTGGGCCTGTTACATCAATCATAATGGATTTGAACAATATCCACTTTGTTAGATCAGATTTGTTGAATGTGCACCAGTCCGGCGTCCTTCTTCTAATTCTGGGCTCCCGAGTGGCGCTGCGGTCTAAGGCACTGCATATCAGTGCTTGAGGTGTCACTACAGACCCTGGTTGGAGTCCAGGCTGAATCACAACCGGCCGTGATTGGGAGTCCCATAGGGTGGCACACAATTGACCCAATGTCGTCTGGGTTTGGCTGGAGTAGGCCGTCATTGTAAATAAGAATTTGTTCTTAACTGACTTGCCTAGTTAAGTAAAGGTTAAATGAATACAATTTAAATTCTATCCCCCACAGTCTGCGTTCCAATGACCTCTTTACCACATCTATGGTTCCAATAAGAGACATTCTCATTGTCCCTTCTCTCTGTCACAACCAGTAGAATTCAGCCATTAGCTCTCCTTAGAGGAGTAGAAATGATTCATTCTGAACATGCAATAGAAAATCTAGTTCGCTGACATTATGGTTTGGAATGGGGGTGTTATGTGTGTTCTTTTGTTTGTTTGTGTGTGTCTGTGTGTCCATGAAACATCCTTTGCTCAAAGTAAAATGTGTGTGTGTTTTCTCTTGCAGGAGCCTTTCACCACGTTCTTCCTGAAAGCTAACAACAACAAGTTTGACCATCCAGACCGGACCTTCTCCGCCATCACCCGCTCCTGGAGGCACTGCCAGAGAGACACCTCAGACGTCAGGGTGTGTGTCTTTGTGTGTGTGTGTGTGTGTCTTTGTGTGTGTGTGTGTGTGTCTTTGTGTGTGTGTGTCTTTGTGTGTCTTTGTGTGTGTGTGTGTGTGTGTGTGTGTGTGTGTGTGTGTGTGTGTGTGTGTGTGTGTGTGTGTGTGTGTGTGTGTGTGTGTGTGTGTGTGGCCATGAAACAACCTCTGCTCAATGTAAATACTCTGGATCTGTGTCCACGGTGGATCTGTTCATCGGTTTCCAACCCAGAAGGAAACGTCACAATAAAATATATATCCCATGAATTATAAATAACACTGTGCTCAAACTGAGGAACAGAGACATGGTACACTGTGCATAACTAAAACACTTAAAAATACATACTTGATTTACCTCTTATATAAAAAAAACATTACTCTAAAAAAGAAAGGAGTGCTGTACTCTATGTGAACAAAGGCTGAAGACAAAGAAAGAAATCCTCTCCTTCCATCCTCAGAAGAGCAGTCAGAGGATGTATCCCAAATGGCTCCCTATTAGCCCTCCTCAAAAGTAGTGCATTTTATAGAGAATCGGGTGCCATTTGGGACACAGACAGAGAAACGCTGAACCACCACCACGGTCACTCTGTAACACAGCGGGAACAGCTCTGACCTCAAAGTGTCAGATATTTCTAGAACACCCCGTGTCGGGTTAGTGTTGCCCCAGGCAATTAATATAGCATTAATGACAAAAGCTATTTAAAATGTAGTGTTTTATGTCCGGACAGGGCTTTTCCTGGGCTCAGCTTGGGGAGGAGGGGGAGAGAGCAGCACACCAGCCAACATGCCCTGTTAACAAATACATGCTACTTTAAACTACTTGTATGTCTGTCTGTCTGTTGAAACACACAGAACATGGCTGCTGGTTTATCAGCACAAAGGAGACAGAGACAAGATATTACAACCGCAGCTGTGTTTCGTTATGTATTAGTAACAGGAATTATTCTGCTAAATTGTTTCATCTACACACACAGTTCTACCTTCATACACACAGTTTTACCTTCATACACACAGTTTTACACAGTTATACGTAGGTGCACGCAGTTAACTATGTACACAGTTACCTACATACACAAAGTGTTACCTACATTATGACACAGTACAGGACTGGGGGAGTGGGAGGGGGCCTTAGCAGGGGTGGGCTGACCACCTACAAGAGCAAGTCAATATGGAGCGACCTTGTTCTAGCATCCCCCCACCCCTCACCCTCCTCCACTTCACAATTAATTTTTTAACAGTGTTAATAATCCATGTCTCTGTGTCCCCACTAGTATGTGTGTCATGTGCGTGCTTGCCTGCATGTGTGTGTGTGTGAGTGAAAGAGGGAGAGGCAGACTTGTCTATGAGTAGTCCCAGTAACAGTACCAGTAACCCCCCAGAACGCTGCCAGTGTGTCACCTGAAGGGATCTATGCTGTTAGCTGTCTATGGAGGCTTTTAGCTATCTATGCAGCCTGTTAGCTATCTATGCAGCGTGTTAGCTATCTATGGGCTGTTTGCTATCTATGCAGCCTGTTAGCTATCTATGGAGGCTTTTAGCTATCTATGCAGCCTGTTAGCTATCTATGGGCTTTTAGCTATCTATGCAGCCTGTTAGCTATCTATGCAGCCTGTTAGCTATCTATGCAGCCTGTTAGCTATCTATGCAGCCTGTTAGCTATCTATGCAGCCTGTTAGCTATCTATGGGCTTTTAGCTATCTATGCAGCCTGTTAGCTATCTATGGAGGCTGTTAGCTATCTATGCAGCCTGTTAGCTATCTATGGAGGCTGTTAGCTGTCTATGCAGCCTGTTAGCTATTTATGGGCTTTTAGCTATCTATGCAACCTGTTAGCTATCTACGGGCTTTTAGCTATCTATGCAGCCTGTTAGCTATCTATGGAGGCTGTTAGCTATCTATGCAGCCTGTTAGCTATCTATGGAGGCTGTTAGCTGTCTATGCAGCCTGTTAGCTATCTATGGAGGCTTTTAGCTATCTAAGCAACCTATTAGCTATCTATGGAGGTTGTTAGCTGTCTATGGAGGCTTTTAGCTATCTATGCATCCTGTTAGCTATCTGTGGAGGCAGTTAGCTATCTATGGACTGTTAGCTATCTATGGGCTGTTAGCTATCTATGCAGCCTGTTAGCTATATGTGGAGGCAGTTAGCTATCTATGGAGGCTCTTGGCTATCTATGCAGGCTGTTAGCTATCTATGGGCTGTTAGCTATCTATACAGCCTGTTAGCTATATGTGGAGGCAGTTAGCTATCTATGGAGGCTCTTGGCTATCTATGCAGGCTGTTAGCTATATGTGGAGGCAGTTAGCTATCTATGAAGGCTGTTAGCTATCTATGCAGCCTGTTAGCTATATATGCAGGCTGTTAGCTATCTATGCAGGCTGTTAGCTATCTATGGGGGCTCTTAGCTATCTATGCAGGCTCTTAGCTATCTATGGGCTGTTTGCTATCTATGCAGCCTGTTAGCTATCTATGGAGGCTCTTAGCTATCTATGCAGGCTGTTAGCTATCTATGCAGGCTGTTAGCTATCTATGGGATGTTTGCTATCTATGCAGGCTGTTGGCTTTCTATGGAGGCTGATGGCTCTCTAAGGAGGCTATTAGCTATCTATGGAGGCTGTTAGCTATCTATGGGGGCTGTTGTCTATCTACGGAGGCTAGTAGCTATAAATGGAGGCTATTAGCTATCTATGGAGCCTGTTAGCTATCTATGGAGGCTCTGTGATTGACTTGTTCAGCCCATTAACAGGCTGTTGCTGTATTAATGGCTGACAGGGGAGCTGGGCTCGAAAATGGAGCTGGCAGCTTTAACAGCTTGGTGCTGAGTTTTGACAGGGAAGTTTACAAATAGAGGGAGTAAGGGGGAGGGAGGAGGGAAGGGAGGGAGAGAGAGAGAGAGAGGAAGGGTTGGAGGGGAAGAGAGGACCGAGAAATAGACAGACAGGGAGGGAGGGAGGGAGGGAGGGAGGGAGGGAGGGAGGGAGGGAGGGAGGGAGGGGACAGCCTCAAGTGTTGTGGTCCGTTGGAGGGTGAAATGTGACCAACAGCAGACTCCAGTATTTTATTGGGGTGTTTCCTGTCATGCCACCTTCCTCTGTAAACCCTGATTTACCGTCCTAAAGCCCTGCCTGTAATCCTCCTGTAGTTATCAGCCCATAGGCAACAGGCCTGGTCAAACTCCCATAGGCCTGGTAAAAACCAACAGTATTACAGAACACGACAAACACTGCTTTCATAAAACAGCCCTCATACTAGCGCTGAACCAGCTAGGAGGCCAAGCACATTGTAAACACACACATACACAGTCACTGACATACACACACACGCACGTGCACACACACACACATATGCACGCACGCACACACCAACACGAAGTCACCCCCCACACATGGCATGCACACACATGGCACACATACAAACACATGCACCTCCTGACACACACAGGCCTAGATAAACAGAGTTGAAATGCTTTTAAATGGTTTTCTAATGAGGGCTCTGACAGAGAAAGGAGGGAGGTGCCACATTCCTGTTGTGCACATGGTCCAAGGCATCTGTAAGAGAGAGAGGAGTGGAGTTGAGTGGAGTGGAGGGGAGGAGAGGAGAGGAGGCTCTGTGATTGGCTAAAGCAGTGGTCACTAACTGGTCGATCTTCAAGGCCTTGCGATCCCAAAAAATTGCACTGTTGGTCTTAGATGTACTTGATTCAGTTGGGCCTAAAATAGTTTATACAAAATATTTCGGTGTGACTCCTTTGTGGATGATGTTAAACATGTTTGTTGGTCTGATGTGATGTTTAATGAGGAGCCTCCAGACACTGCACTTAATGCATTTATGAAATTGCTTCTTCCAGTTATTGATAAACATGCACCTGTTAAGAAACTGACTGTTAGAACTGTTAAGGTTCCATGGATTGATGAGGAATTGAAAAACTGTATGGATGAAAGAGATAGGGCAAAAGGAGTGACTAAGTCGGGCCGCACATCTGACTTACTGCAAGTTAAGAAATGATGTGACTAAACTCAACAAAAAGAAAAAGAAACTGCATTATAAAACCAATTTAAAAAACTTTGGAGTAATTATGTTCAGAAAGACAAATTCAACTCCATCTTACATCGAATCAGATGGCTTTTTATTAATTACAAAACCATTTGATGTTGCCAATTATTTTAATGATTACTTAGGCAGGAGATGCCAACAACATTGAGCCAGTGTACTCATGCATAAAAAATAACAATTTAAGAAAGCATTGCAAGTTTGAATTTTGTAAAGTGGTGTGGGAGAGGTGAAAATATTATTGTTATCTATCAATATTGACAAACGTCCTAGGCATTGAAAACTTAGATGGAAAGCTTCTGAGGATGGTAGTTGAATCTGTAGTCACTCTTATCTGTCAAAACTTTAATCTGAGCCTAGAGGAAAGTATTTTTCCTCAGGCCTGGAGGGAAATGGCATTTACTGGTTCTAACAGCAGACCTATCAGCTTGCTCCCAGCTCTTAGCAAACTGTTGGAAAAATTGTGTTTGTCCAAATACAATGTTATTTCTCTGTAAACAAATTAACTGTCACGCCCTGGTCTAAGTATTTTGTGTTTATCTTTATGTATTGGGTCAGGCCAGGGTGTGGCATGGAGTTTTTGTATTGTGGTGTGTTTTGTCTGGGGGTTTTGGTGTGTATGTTAGTGGGATTGTAGCTTAGTAGGGTGTTCTAGGAAAGTCTATGGCTGTCTGGAGTGGTTCTCAATCAGAGGCAGGTGGTTATCGTTGTCTCTGATTGGGAACCATATTTAGGCAGCCATATTCTTTGGTTGTATTGTGGGTGATTGTCCTTAGTGTCCTGATTCTGTGTTCGTTTGCACCAGTTTAGGCTGTTTCGGTTTTCATTACGTTTATTGTTTTTTTTGTAGATATTGTATTTAGATTCGTGTTACGTTTGTTTATTAAAACATGGATCGTAATATACACGCTGCATTTTGGTCCGACTCTCCTTCACCATTAGAAAACCGTTACAGAATCACCCACCAC
Organism: Oncorhynchus nerka; assembly: GCF_034236695.1. Classification (NCBI taxonomy): domain Eukaryota; kingdom Metazoa; phylum Chordata; class Actinopteri; order Salmoniformes; family Salmonidae; genus Oncorhynchus; species Oncorhynchus nerka. The sequence continues at coordinate 39,760,997 of NC_088406.1, forward strand.
CAACGGACCAAGCAGCGTGTCAACAGGCAGGAGCAGCCCAAAGAGGAGAAGTGCTATAAGGATTTCTGGACATGGGAGGAAATCCTAAACGGAGAAGGACCCTGGGCTCAGGCTGGAGAATATCGCCGCCCCAAGGAGGAACTGGAGGCGGTGAAAGCTGAGAGGCGCAGATATGAGGAGGCAGCACGGCGACGCGGACGTAAGCCTGAGAATCTGCCCCAAAAATTTCTTGGGGGGAGGCTAAGGGAGAGTGTGGCAGAGTCAGGAGTCAGACCTGAGCAAACTCTCCCTGTTTATCGTGAGGAGCCAAGGAGGAGACCAGAACCAGAGCCGGTGTTGGAGGTGAGCGAAACAGAGACTGTGAAGGAGTTAATGGGGAAATTGGAGGAGAGAGAAATGAGGGAGTTGCTGTGTTGGTGCTTTTTGCATGGAATTTGACCGACGGAACGTGTCGGGGATTTGATGGCACCTGGGTTAGCGCTCCATACTCGTCCTGAGGTGCGTGTTAGTCGGCTGGTGAAGTTGGTGCCAGCCTCACGCACTAGGCCTCCTGTGCACATCCCTAGCCTTGCACGTCCTGTGCCAACACTGCTCTCAAGATCTCCAGTACGCCTTCACGGTCTAGCCCATCCTGTGCCACCTCCACACTCTAGTCCTCCGGTAGCAGCTCCCCGCACCAGGCTTCCTGTGCGTGTCCTCGATCCAGTACCACCAGTTCCAGCACCACGCACCAGGCCTTCAGTGCGCCTCGCCTGTTCAGCGCAGCCAGAGCCTGTCTCCTCTCCTGCGCTGCCGGAGCCTCCCGCCTGTTCAGCGCAGCCAGAGCCTGTCTCCTCTCCTGCGCTGCCGGAGTCTCCCGCCTGTTCAGCGCAGCCAGAGCCTGTCTCCTCTCCTGCGCTGCCGGAGTCTTCCGCCTGTTTAGCGCTGTCGGAGCCTTTCTCTTCTCCTGCGCTGCCGGAGTCTCCAGTCTGCCCAGCGCCACCAGTTGGCCAGGATCCGCCAGTCGGCCAGGATCTGCCAGTAGCACCAGTCAGCCAGGATCCACCAGTCTGCCAGGATCCGCCAGAAGTGCCAGTCAGCCAGGATCCGCCAGAAGTGCCAGTCGACCAGGATCTGCCAGTAGCACCAGTCAGCCAGACTCTTCCAGATCTGCCAGTCAGCCAGACTCTTCCAGATCTGCCAGTCAGCCAGACTCTTCCAGATCTGCCAGTCAGCCAGACTCTTCCAGATCTGCCAGTCAGCCAGACTCTTCCAGATCTGCCAGTCAGCCAGACTCTTCCAGATCTGCCAGTCAGCCAGACTCTTCCAGATCTGCCAGTCAGCCAGACTCTTCCAGATCTGCCAGTCAGCCAGGATCTGCCAGTCAGCCAGGATCTGCTGAGACCACCAGCCAGCCAGGATCTGGTAGATCTATCTACCTGCCTGAGCTTCCTCTCACTCCCGAGCTTTCTCTCACTCCCGAGCTTTCTCTCACTCCCGAGCTTCCCCTCACTCCCGAGCTTCCCCTCACTCCCGAGCTTCCCCTCACTCCCGAGCTTCCCCTCACTCCCGAACTTCCCCTCACTCCCGAACTTCCCCTCAGTCCCGAACTTCCCCTCAGTCCCGATCTGCTCCTCGGTCCAGTGGGGTTCTGGGTGAGGACTACTAGGCCATGGTCGGCGGCGAGGGTGGACTATCCAGGGACGCGAGGAGGAGGGACTAAGACATTAACTGAGTGGGGTCCATGTCCCGCGCCGGTACCGCCACCATGGACAGACGCCCACCCGGACCCTCTCTATTGTGTTGAGGTGCGTTCGGGAGTCCGCACCTTAGGGGGGGGTTCTGTCACGCCCTGGTCTAAGTATTTTGTGTTTATCTTTATGTATTGGGTCAGGCCAGGGTGTGGCATGGAGTTTTTGTATTGTGGTGTGTTTTGTCTGGGGGTTTTGGTGTGTATGTTAGTGGGATTGTAGCTTAGTAGGGTGTTCTAGGAAAGTCTATGGCTGTCTGGAGTGGTTCTCAATCAGAGGCAGGTGGTTATCGTTGTCTCTGATTGGGAACCATATTTAGGCAGCCATATTCTTTGGTTGTATTGTGGGTGATTGTCCTTAGTGTCCTGATTCTGTGTTCGTTTGCACCAGTTTAGGCTGTTTCGGTTTTCATTACGTTTATTGTTTTTTTGTAGATATTGTATTTAGATTCGTGTTACGTTTGTTTATTAAAACATGGATCGTAATATACACGCTGCATTTTGGTCCGACTCTCCTTCACCATTAGAAAACCGTTACATTAACAACAGACTTTCAGCATGCTTATAGAGAAGGGCACTCAACATGTACTGCACTGACACAAATGACTGATGATTGGTTGAAAGAAATTGATAATACAAAGATTGTGGGAGCTGTACTGTTAGATTTCAGTGCAGACTTTAATATTATTGACCGTAACCTGTTGAGAGAACGTATGTGTTATGGCTTTTCAACCTATACCATATCGTGGATTCAGACCTAATGTCAAACATGTAAAGTGTGGTGTACCGCAGGGCAGCTCTCTAGGCCCTCTACTCTTTTCTATTTTTTACCAATGACCTGCCACTGGTATTAAACATGTATGTCCATGTATGCTAATGATTCAACCATATACACATCAGCAAACACAGCTAATGAAGTCACTGAAACCCTTAACAAAGAGTTGCAGTCTGTTTTGGAATGGGTGGCTAGTAATAAACTGGTCCTGACTAAGAGCATTGTATTTGGTACAAATCATTCCTGAAGTTCTACACCTCAGTTGAATCTGGTAATGAATGGTGTAGCTGCTGAACAAGTTGAGGAGACTAAATTAAATCAAATCAAATGTATTTATATAGCCCTTCGTACATCAGCTGATATCTCAAAGTGCTGTACAGAAACCCAGCCTAAAACCCCAAACAGCAAGCAATGCAGGTGTAGAAGCACGGTGGCTAGGAAAAACTCCCTAGAAAGGCCAAAACATAGCCTGGAAACCTCTCTAGGAACCAGGCTATGTAGGGTGGCCAGTCCTCTTCTGGCTGTGCCGGGTGGAGATTATAACATAACCAAGCTGTTAAAATGTTCATAAATGACCAGCATGGTCGAATAATAATAAGGCAGAACAGTTGAAACTGGAGCAGCAGCACGGCCAGGTGGACTGGGGACAGCAAGGAGTCATCATGTCAGGTAGTCCTGGGGCATGGTCATAGGGCTCAGGTCCTCCGAGAGAAAGAAAGAGAGAATTAGAGAGAGCATATGTGGGGTGGCCAATCCTCTTCTGGCTGTGCCGGGTGGAGATTATAACAGAACATGGCCAAGATGTTCAAATGTTCATAAATAACCAGCATGGTCAAATAATAATAAGGCAGAACAGTTGAAACTGGAGCAGCAGCACGACCAGGTGGACTGGGGACAGCAAGGAGTCATCATGTCAGGTAGTCCTGGGGAATGGTCCTAGGGCTCAGGTCCTCTGAGAGAGAAAGAAAGAGAGAAGGAGAGAATTAGAGAACGCACACTTAGATTCACACAGGACACCGAATAGGACAGGAGAAGTACTCCAGATATAAAACTGACCCTAGCCCCCCGAATTACTTGGTGTTACCTTAGATTGGAAACTGTCATGGTCAAAACATACAGATCCAATGCTTGTAAAGATGGGGAGAGGTCTGTCCGTAATAAAGAGATGCTCTGCTTTTTTGATACCACACTCCACAAATCAATTCCTGCAGGCTCTAGTTTTATCTGATGTTAATTATTGTCCTGTCAAATAGTCAAATGGTGCATAGAAGGACCTAATTCTTGCAGCGGGTCCAAAACAGAGCGGCATGTCGTGCTCTTCATTGTAATCAGAGGGCTAATATTTAATACCAATACCAGCAGCAGCTACTCCTCCTGGGGTCCAGCAAAATTAAGGCAGTTTATACCATTTAAAAAAAAATTACAATACATTCACAGATTTCACAACACACCCTGTGCCCTCAGGCCCCTACTCCACCACTACCACATATCTACAGTACTGAATCCATGTGTATGTATAGTGCATATGTTATCATCTGTGTGTGTGTGTATGCATGTGCCAATGTTTGTGTTGCTTCACAGTCCCCGCTGTTCCATAAGGTGTTTTTTAATCTGTTTTTTAAATAATATAATTTTACTGCTTGCGTCAGTTACTTGATGTGGAATAGAGTTCCATGTAGTCATGGCTCTATGTAGTACTCTATGCCTCACATAGTCTGTTCTGGACTGTGAAGAGACCTATTGTGGCATGTCTTGTTGTGTATGCATGTGTGTTCGAGCTGTGTGCCAGTAATTTAGCTTCTTGATGCACCCATCCCGTTAGCGGGATCATTTTCATCAACATCCTCTGAATTGCAGAGCGCCAAATTCAAATTAAATTACTAAAAATATTTAATTTTCATGAAATCACAAGTGCAATATAGCAAAACACAGCTTAGCTTGTTGTTAATCCACCTGGCATGTCAGATTTCAAAAAAGCTTTTCGGCGAAAGCATACCAAGTGTTTATGTAAGGGCATCTCTCTCAGCAGAGAAAAACATTACAAACAGCTTGCAGCCAAGTAGATTGGTCACAAAAGTCAGAAAAGCAATAAAATGAATCCTTTACCTTTGATGATCTTCGGATGTTTGCACTCATGTGACTCCCAGTTACACAATAAATGTTCCTTTTGTTCCATAAAGATTATTTTTATATCCAAAATACCTCCATTTGGTTGGTGTGTTATGTTCAGTTTTATCTGATGTTAATTATTGTCCTGTCAAATAGTCAAATGGTGCATAGAAGGACCTAATTCTTGCAGCGGGTCCAAAACAGAGCGGCATGTCGTGCTCTTCATTGTAATCAGAGGGCTAATATTTAATACCAATACCAGCAGCAGCTACTCCTCCTGGGGTCCAGCAAAATTAAGGCAGTTTATACCATTTAATTTTTTTTACAATACATTCACAGATTTCACAACACACCCTGTGCCCTCAGGCCCCTACTCCACCACTACCACATATCTACAGTACTGAATCCATGTGTATGTATAGTGCATATGTTATCATCTGTGTGTGTGTATGCATGTGCCAATGTTTGTGTTGCTTCACAGTCCCCGCTGTTCCATAAGGTGTTTTTTAATCTGTTTTTTAAATAATATAATTTTACTGCTTGCGTCAGTTACTTGATGTGGAATAGAGTTCCATGTAGTCATGGCTCTATGTAGTACTCTATGCCTCACATAGTCTGTTCTGGACTGTGAAGAGACCTATTGTGGCATGTCTTGTTGTGTATGCATGGGTGTTCGAGCTGTGTGCCAGTAATTTAGCTTCTTGATGCACCCATCCCGTTAGCGGGATCATTTTCATCAACATCCTCTGAATTGCAGAGCGCCAAATTCAAATTAAATTACTAAAAATATTTAATTTTCATGAAATCACAAGTGCAATATAGCAAAACACAGCTTAGCTTGTTGTTAATCCACCTGGCATGTCAGATTTCAAAAAAGCTTTTCGGCGAAAGCATACCAAGTGTTTATGTAAGGGCATCTCTCTCAGCAGAGAAAAACATTACAAACAGCTTGCAGCCAAGTAGATTGGTCACAAAAGTCAGAAAAGCAATAAAATGAATCCTTTACCTTTGATGATCTTCGGATGTTTGCACTCATGTGACTCCCAGTTACACAATAAATGTTCCTTTTGTTCCATAAAGATTATTTTTATATCCAAAATACCTCCATTTGGTTGGTGTGTTATGTTCAGTTTTATCTGATGTTAATTATTGTCCTGTCAAATAGTCAAATGGTGCATAGAAGGACCTAATTCTTGCAGCGGGTCCAAAACAGAGCGGCATGTCGTGCTCTTCATTGTAATCAGAGGGCTAATATTTAATACCAATACCAGCAGCAGCTACTCCTCCTGGGGTCCAGCAAAATTAAGGCAGTTTATACCATTTAATTTTTTTTACAATACATTCACAGATTTCACAACACACCCTGTGCCCTCAGGCCCCTACTCCACCACTACCACATATCTACAGTACTGAATCCATGTGTATGTATAGTGCATATGTTATCATCTGTGTGTGTGTGTATGCATGTGCCAATGTTTGTGTTGCTTCACAGTCCCCGCTGTTCCATAAGGTGTTTTTAATCTGTTTTTAAATAATATAATTTTACTGCTTGCGTCAGTTACTTGATGTGGAATAGAGTTCCATGTAGTCATGGCTCTATGTAGTACTCTATGCCTCACATAGTCTGTTCTGGACTGTGAAGAGACCTATTGTGGCATGTCTTGTTGTGTATGCATGGGTGTTCGAGCTGTGTGCCAGTAATTTAGCTTCTTGATGCACCCATCCCGTTAGCGGGATCATTTTCATCAACATCCTCTGAATTGCAGAGCGCCAAATTCAAATTAAATTACTAAAAATATTTAATTTTCATGAAATCACAAGTGCAATATAGCAAAACACAGCTTAGCTTGTTGTTAATCCACCTGGCATGTCAGATTTCAAAAAAGCTTTTCGGCGAAAGCATACCAAGTGTTTATGTAAGGGCATCTCTCTCAGCAGAGAAAAACATTACAAACAGCTTGCAGCCAAGTAGATTGGTCACAAAAGTCAGAAAAGCAATAAAATGAATCCTTTACCTTTGATGATCTTCGGATGTTTGCACTCATGTGACTCCCAGTTACACAATAAATGTTCCTTTTGTTCCATAAAGATTATTTTTATATCTAAAATACCTCCATTTGGTTGGTGTGTTATGTTCAGTTTTATCTGATGTTAATTATTGTCCTGTCAAATAGTCAAATGGTGCATAGAAGGACCTAATTCTTGCAGCGGGTCCAAAACAGAGCGGCATGTCGTGCTCTTCATTGTAATCAGAGGGCTAATATTTAATACCAATACCAGCAGCAGCTACTCCTCCTGGGGTCCAGCAAAATTAAGGCAGTTTATACCATTTAATTTTTTTTACAATACATTCACAGATTTCACAACACACCCTGTGCCCTCAGGCCCCTACTCCACCACTACCACATATCTACAGTACTGAATCCATGTGTATGTATAGTGCATCTGTTATCATCTGTGTGTGTGTGCATGCATGTGCCAATGTTTGTGTTGCTTCACAGTCCCCGCTGTTCCATAAGGTGTTTTTTAATCTGTTTTTTCAATAATATAATTTTACTACTTGCGTCAGTTACTTGATGTGGAATAGAGTTCCATGTAGTCATGGCTCTATGTAGTACTCTATGCCTCACATAGTCTGTTCTGGACTGTGAAGAGACCTATTGTGGCATGTCTTGTTGTGTATGCATGGGTGTTCGAGCTGTGTGCCAGTAATTTAGCTTCTTGATGCACCCATCCCGTTAGCGGGATCATTTTCGTCAACATCCTCTGAATTGCAGAGCGCCAAATTCAAATTAAATTACTAAAAATATTTAATTTTCATGAAATCACAAGTGCAATATAGCAAAACACAGCTTAGCTTGTTGTTAATCCACCTGGCATGTCAGATTTCAAAAAAGCTTTTCGGCGAAAGCATACCAAGTGTTTATGTAAGGGCATCTCTCTCAGCAGAGAAAAACATTACAAACAGCTAGCAGCCAAGTAGATTGGTCACGAAAGTCAGAAAAGCAATAAAATTAATCGTTTACCTTTGATGATCTTCGGATGTTTGCACTCATGTGACTCCCAGTTACACAATAAATGTTCCTTTTGTTCCATAAAGATTATTTTTATATCCAAAATACCTCCATTTGGTTGGTGAGTTATGTTCAGAAATCCACAGACTCGAGCGGTCACGACGGGGCAGACAAAAATTCCAATTCCGTAAAGTTCGTAGAAACATGTCAAAGGTTTTTTATAATTAATCTTCAGGTTGTTTTTACAAAAATAATTGATAATATTTCAACTGGGACTGTAGCTTCTTCAATAGGAGAGAGAGAGAGAAAATGTCTGCTCCAAACTGTTGCACATGCAAAACGCTACTGGCACCCAGCCATACAATGATGCAATGTGATCTTTCTCGCTCATTTTTCAAAATATAAGCCTGAAACTAGGTTTAAAGACTGTTCATAACATGTGGAAACCATAGGAAAACCATAGGAAAAATATCTGGTTGATATCCCTTTAAATGGAGCGAAGGCAGGCAATGGAACAGAGAGCTTTCAGGAAAAACAGCACCTCCAGGTTGGATTTTCCTCAGGTTTTCGCCTGCAATATCAGTTCTGTTATACTCACAGACAATATTTTGACAGTTTTGGAAACTTTAGAGTGTTTTCTATCCTAATCTGACAATTATATGCATATTCTAGATTCTGGGCCTGAGAAATAGGCAGTTTCATTTGGGTACGTTTTTCATCCAAACATCAAAATACTGCCCCCTACACTCAACAGGTTAGACAGACAGCTTGGTGCATTCAACATGTCAATACCTCTCATAAATAAAAGTAGTGATGAAGTCAATCTCTCCTCCACTTTCAGCCAGGAGAGATTGACATATTAATATTAGCTCTCTGTGTACATTCAAGGGCCAGCTGTGCTGCCCTGTTCTGAGGCAACTGCAATTTTCCTGAGTCCTTTTTTGTGGCACCTGACCACACGACGGAACAGTAGTCAAGGTGTGACAAAATTAGGGCCTGCAGGACCTGCCTTGTTGATAGTGTTGTTAAGAAGGCAGAGCATCACTTTATTATAAACAGACTTATCCCCATTTTAGCTACTACGGCATCAATATGTTTTGACCATGACAGTTTCCAATCTAGGGTTACTCCAAGCAGTTTAGTCATCTCAACTTGCTCAATATCCACATGATTTATTACAAGATTTAGTTGAGGTTTATGTTTAGTGAGTGTTTTGTTCCAAATACAATATTTTAAGTTGTAGAAATATTTAGGGCTAACTTATTCCCTGCCACCCAATCTGAAACTGCAGCTCTTTGTTGAGTGTTGCAGTCATTTCAGTCGATGTAGTAGCTGACGTGTATAATGTTGAGTCATCTGCATACATAGACACCCTGGCTTTACTCAGTCAGTGGCATGTCGTTTGTAAAAATGGAAAAAAAACAAGGGGCCTAAACAGCTACCCTGGGGAATTCCTGATTCTAACTGGATTATATTTGAGAGGTTTCCATTTTAAAGAACACCCTCTTTGTTCTGTTAGACAAGTTATATCCACATTATAGCAGGGTGTGTAAAGTCATAACACATACGTTTTTTCATCAGCAGACTATGATCGATAATGTCAAAGGCTGCACTGAAGTCTAACAAGACAGCCCCCACAATCATTTTATCATACATTTTTCTCAGCCAATCATCAGTAATTTGTGTAAGTGCTGTGCTTGTTGAGTATCCTTCCATATAAGCATGCTGAAATTCTGTTGTCAATTTGTTTATTGTAAAATAGCACTGTATCCAGTCAAATACAATTTCCAGAAGTTTTCTAAGGGTTGGTAACAGATTGGTCGGCTATTTGAGCCAGTAAAGGGGGCTTTACTATTCTTGGGTAGCGGAATTACTTTAGCTTCCCTCCAGGCCTGAGGGCACACGCTCTCTAGTAGGCTTAAATTGAAGATGTGGCAAATAGGAGTGGCAATATCGTCTGCTATTATCCTCAGTAGTTTCCTATCCAGATTGTCAGAACCCGGTGGCTTGTCATTGTTGATAGACAAAAGAAAAATCAACTCTTCCACACTGACTTTACGGAATTCAAAAGTACAGTTCTTGTCTTTCATAATTTGGTTCAATATACTTGGATGTGTAGTGTCAGCGTTTATTGCTGACATGTTATCCCTAACTTTGCTTATCTTGCCAATGAAAAGTAATTAAAGTAGTTTGCAATATCAGTGGGCTCTGTGATGAATGAGCCATGTGATTCAATGAATGAATTAGCTGAGTTGGCTTTATTCCCAAAATGTCATTTAAGGTGCCCCAAAGCTTTTAACTATCATTCTTTAAATAATTTATCTTTGTTTCATAGTGTAGTTTATTTTTATTTTTATTTACTTTAGTCACATGAGTTCTAAATTTGCAGTATATTTGCCAAACAGTTGGGCTGCCAGACTTAATTGTCAGACCTTTTGCCTCATCCCTCTAAACCATACAATTTTTCAAATCCTCATCAATCCAAGGGGATTTAACAGTTTTTACAGTCATTTTCTTCTACGGCTGCGTGGATTTGGATACTGCTTTAAAACAAATTTATGCAGCATTAGTAGAGATGTGATCAATACATGTTGATGATTTAATTCCTGTGCTGTTTGTAACTACCCTGGTAGGTTGACTGACAATCTGACCCAGGTTGCAGGCACTGGTTACAGTTTGAAGTTTTTTCTTGAGTGGGGAGCTTGATGATAGCCAGTCAATATTTAAATCACCCCAAAAATATACTTCTCTGTTGATATCACATACATTATCAAGCATTTCACACATATTATCCTGCCAGTGACTGTTAGCACTTGGTGGTCTATAGCAGCTTCCCACGAGAATGGGCTTTAGGTGAGGCAGATGAACCTGTAGCCATATTACTTTAAAAGTATTTAACATTAGATCGTCTCGAAGCTTTACAGGAATGTGGTTCTGAATATAGACCACAACACCGCCTCCGTTGGCATTTCTGTCTTTTCGGTAGATGTTATTAACCATGTATTGCTACCACTGTATCATCAAAGGTATTATCTAAGTGAGTTTCAGAGATAGTCAGAATAGGAATGTCATCTGTTACAAGCAAGTTATTGACTTCGTGGACCTTGTTTCTTAGGCTACATATTTTTAATATGGGCTATTTTTAGCACTTTTCTGGGTTGCTTGATTGTTTTTAATGCTTTACTGGGAAGCTTGTCAGAGGTAGACTTACTCATGTTATTTACATTGGAGCTGATAGTGCAGGGTGAGCTGCATAAAGTGGTCTTCCTACTATTGCGCACCATCTCAGTGCTAACAGTGTAACTCTGGTTTATAGGCTTATGATTACTACTTACAATAGCTGTAGGATAAACAGATGTATTCGGTGCAATTAGGAGTACATACATTAAATTACTTACATTGTGTTTCCCAATGCCCCTAAGATCATGTACATTTGATGCAGCATTATGACGACTCATTGTCACAATGGTAGGGATTAACTGAGCTGGTCTTGGATCATTTACCAGTCATTGTTTCAATGCAGCCTTGAAATGCGTGGAGAAGGTCTAGGAGCCAAGATGATTTGGATGGACTCCGTCATTCCTGTAGAATATCTTCTGTTTCCAGAAGGTGTCAAAGTTATCAATAAATGTGACTCCAGCAGAGCAACAGTAGTATTTTAGCCAGACGTGTAATGCCAGCAGTCTGCTTAATCTTTCACACCAGCGGCCCAACAGGTGATATTCCGAAAAAGGTACAGGGATTGGACTGCTGAGGACTGGGGTAAAGTCATTTTATTTGATGAATCCCCTTTCCGATTGTTTGGGGCATCCGGAAAAAAGCTTGTCCGGAGAAGACAAGGTGAGCGCTACCATCCGCCCTGTGTCATGGCAACAGTAAAGCATCATGAGACCATTCATGTGTGGGGTTGCTTCTCAGCCAAGGGAGTGGGCTCACTCACAATTTTTCCCAAAGAACACAGCCATGAATAAAGAATGTTACCAACACATCCTCCGAGAGCAACTTCTCCCAACCACCCAGGAACAGTTTGGTGACGAACAATGCCTTTTCCAGCATGATGGAGCACCATGCCATAAGTCAAAGGTGATAACTAAGTGGCTCTGGGAACAAAACATCGATATATTGGGTCCATGGCCAGGAAACTCCACAGACCTTAAAACTTCTTACAGCTTAAATCCTGTTAACAGGATTGATTTGACAACAGCCAGTGAAAGTGCAGGGCGCCAAATTCAAACAACATTAGTCTCATAATTAAAATGCCTCAAATATACAAGTATTATACACCATTTTAAAGATACATTTGTTGTTAATCCCACCACAGTGTCCGATTTCAAAAAGGCTTTACGACGAAAGCATACCATGCGATTATGTTAGGTCAGCACCTAGTCACAGAAAAGCACAGCCATTTTTCCAGCCAAAGAGAAGAGTCACAAAAAGCAGAAATAGAGATAAAATGAATCACTAACCTTTGATGATCTTCATCAGATGACACTCATAGGACTTCATGTTACACAATACATGTATGTTTTGTTCTATAAAGTTCATATTCATATCCAATAATCTCAGTTTACATTGGCGCATTATGTTCAGTAATGTTTTGCTTCCAAAACATCCAGTGATTTTGCAGAGAGCCACATCAATTTACAGAAATACTCATCATAAATGTTAATGAAAATACAAGTGTTATACATGGAATCAAAGATATACTTCTCCTTAATGCAACTGCTGTCAGATTTCAAAAAAGCTTTACGGAAAAAGCACACCATGCAATAATCTGAGTACAGCGCTCAGGCACCAAAACAAGCCACACAGATACCCGCCATGTTGTGGAGTCAACAGAAGTCAGAAATAACATTATAAATATTCACTTACCTTTGATGATCTTCATCGAACTGCACTCCCAGGGATCCCAGTTCCACAATAAATGTTTATTTTGTTTGAGAAAGTCCATAATTTATGTCCAAATACCTCCTTTTTGTTCACGCATTTAGTTCACAAATCCAAACTCACGAGGCGCAGGCACTTAGTCCAGACGAAAAGTCAAAAAAGTTATATTACAGTTCGTAGAAACATGTCAAACGATGTATAGAATCATTCTTTGGGATGTTTTTACATAAATCTTCAATAATGTCTCAACTGGACAATTCCTTTGTCTTTAGAAATGAAAAGAAACACAGCTCTCTCACGGCCACGCGCATGATTTAGCTCATGGCATTCTGCCAGACCTCTTAGTCAAACAGCTCTTATTCGCTCCCCCTTCGCAGTAGAAGCCTGAAGCAAGGTCCTAAAGACTGTTGACATGTAGTGGAAGCCGTAGGAAGTGCAATCGGACCAAATTTAAACTGTATCTTGGATAGGCAAAGACTTGAAAACCTACAAACCTCAGATTTCCCACTTCCTGGTTGGATTTTGTCTCAGGTTTTTGCCTGCCATATGAGTTCTGTTATACTCACAGACATCATTCAAACAGTTTTAGAAACTTCAGAGTGTTTTCTATCCAAATATACTAATAATATGCATATCTTAGCTTCTGGGCCTGAGTAGTAGGTAGTTTACTCTGGGCACCTTAATCATCCAATCTACTCAATACTGTCCCCATCCATAAGAAATTAATCTCATTGAGAACTTGTGGTCAATCCTAACAAAACCCCATAAATTCTGACAAACTCCAAGCATTGATTATGCAATAATGGGCTGCCATCAGTCAGGATGTGGCCCAGAAGTTAATTGACAGCATGCCAGGGCGGATTGCAGAGGACTTGAAAAAGAAGGGTCAACACTGCAGATATCGACTCTTTCCATCAACTTCATGTAATTGTCAATAAAATTCTTTGACACTTATGAAATGCTTGTAATTATACTTCAGTGTTCCATAGTGACACCTGACAAAAAATATCTAAAGATACTGAGGCAGCAGACTTTGTGAAAATGAATATTTGTGTCATTCTCAAAACTTTTGGCCATGAATGTACATAATGTTGCTCTCTTATGACCAAAAAGAACTTCTGGACATCAGAAAAGCTATTACTCACCGCAGAAACTTTTTCCTTTAATGAGTTCGATGAGAAGGATATCCTGCTTTCACTGGAACAGGCCCAGATCCACGCCTTTTGCGTGAAGAAAAGACGCCGGGAAAGGGGACACAGATCGGGGATCCAATGCCTTCCATTATTCTTGCATAACATTATTGATGACCTACTATTAAGATTATCCTACCAACGGGACATTAAAAACTGTAACATATTATGTTTCACCGAGATGTGGCTGAATGAAGATACGGACAACATAGAGCTGGCAGGATTTTCCATGCACCGGCAGAAAAGAGATGCTACCCCTGGGGATGTGAATATTTTTGTCAATAACAGCTGGTGCACAATGTATAAAATCAAAGACGTATTGAGGTATTGCTCGCCTGAAGTAGAGTACCTTATGATAAGCTGCAGACCACACTATCTACCAAGAGAGTTCTCATCTGTATTATTCGTAGCCGTCTATTTACCACCACAAAACGAAGCTGGCACTAAGACCACTCTCAACCAACTCTATAAGGCCATAAGCAAAGTAGAAAATGCTCAGCCAGAAGTGGCGCTCCTAGGGGCCGGGGATTTAAATCAGTTTTACCCCGTTTTTACTAGCATGTCACATGTGCTACCAGGGGGGAAAAAATCATCCTAGACCACCTTTACTCCACACACATGTCACGCCTTGGTCTTAGTATTTTGTGTTTTCTTTAATTATTTGTTCAGGCCAGGGTGTGACATGGGGTTATTGTATTGTCTTATTGGGGTTTTTGTAGACATTGGGATTGTGGTTGATTAGGGGTGTGTCTAGTATAGGCTTGGCTGCCTGAGGCGGTTCTCAATCAGAGTCATGTGATTCTTGTTGTCTCTGATGGGGAACCGTATTTAGGTAGCCTGGGTTCACTGTGTATTTCGTGGGTGATTGTTCCTGTCTCTGTGTAGTGTTCACCAGATAGGCTGTAATAGGTTTCACGTTCCGTTTGTTGTTTTCGTATTTATAAGTTATTTCATGTATCGTTCACTTTTTCCATTAAAGTCATGAGTAACCACCACGCTGCATTTCGGTCCTCTCTTTCAACAAACGAAGAACGCCGTTACAACACAGAGATGCATACAAAGTTCTCCCCCACCCCCCATTTGCCAAATCTGACCATAATTCTATCCTCCTGATTCCTGATTGCAAGCAAAAACTAAAGCAGGACGTACCAGTGACTCGCTCAATGCGGAAGTGGTCAGATGACGCGGATGCTACACTACAGCACTGTTTTGCTAGCACAGACTGGAATATGTTCTGGGATTCATCCAATGGCATTGAGGAATACACCACCTCAGTCATCAGTTTCATCAATAAGTGTATCGATGACGTCTTCCTCACAGTGACTGTACGTACATATCCCAACCAGAAGCCATGCATTTACAGGCAACATCCGCATCGAGCTAAAGGCTAGAGCTGCCGCTTTCAAGGAGCGGGAGACTAATTCCCTGATCCACCTCTACGCAGACGACACCATTCTGTATACCTCTGGCTCTTCTTTGGACACTGTGCATTCTAACCTCCAAACAAGCTTCAATGCCATACAACACTCCTTCCGTGGCCTCCAACTGCTCTTAAACACTAGTAAAACCAAATGCATGCTTTTCAACCTTTCGCTGCCCGCACCCGCCCGCCCGTCTAGCATCACCACCCTAGACGGTTCCGACCTAGAATATGTGGACAACTATAAGTACCTAGGTGTCTGGCTAGACTGTAAACTCTCCTTCCAGACTCATATCAAACATCTCCAATCCAAAATCAAATCTAGAATCGGCTTTCTATTACGCAACAAAGCCTCCTTCACTCACGCCGCCAAACTTACCCTAGTAAAACTGACTATCCTACCGATCCTCGACTTCGGCAATGTCATCTACAAAATAGCTTCCAATACTCTACTCAGCAAACTGGATGCAGTCTATCATAGTGCCATCCGTTTTGTTACTAAATCACCTATTATCACCCACCACTGCGACCTGTGTGCTCTAGTCGGCTGGCCCTCGCTACATATTCATCGCCAGACCCACTGGCTCCAGGTCATCTATAAGTCTATGCTAGGTAAAGCTCCGCCTTATCTCAGTTCACTGGTCACGATAACAACACCGACCCGTAGCACACATTCCAGCAGGTTTATCTCACTGATCATCCCTAAAGCCAACATCTCATTTGGTCGCCTTTCCTTCCAGTTCTCTGCTTCCAGTGACTGGAACGAATTGCAAAAATCGCTGAAGTTGGAGACTTTTATTTCCCTCACCAACTTTAAACATCAGCTATCTGAGCAGCTAACCGATCGCTGCAGCTGTACATAGTACATCTGTAAATAACCCACCCAATCTACCTACCTCATCCCCATACTGTTTTGATTTACTTTTCTGCTCTTTTGCACACCAGTATCTCTACTTGCACATCATCATCTGCTCATCTATCACTCCAGTGTTAATCTGCTAAATTGTAATTATTCGCTCCTATGGCCTATTTATTGCCAAACTCTTCATGTCTTTTGCACACACTGTATATTGACTTTCTTTTTTTTCTACTGTGTCAATTAACTTGTTTATTGTGCTATTGGCTTGTTTATTGTTTATTCCATGTGTAACCCTGTGTTGTTGTCTGTGTCACACTGCTTTGCTTTATCTTGGCCAGGTCGCAGTTGTAAATGAGAACTTGTTCTCAACTAGCCTACCTGGTTAAATGAAGGTTAAACAAATCTTGAAAAAAAAATGATATGGACACTGAAACTGACACAGGAAATGGAGCAGAAAGCTTCAACCATGACACAGGTAATACTGTTGAGGTTTTAAATGAGGAAATCGTTCAACAACAGCCACGTGTATTAAGACAACATGGTGGTTCTAATCTGAAACTGGACAAACTGTTAAATACATGGACAGAGAGTGGTATTCCACACAGCAACAGTCATTGGAAGAGCAGGAAAAGCCAAAGGAGTTCTCTGAAATTGCTACATGTTCTGGTACAACAGGTTAGCTGACTCAGCTGTGTGAACAAGGTGGGTGTGTACCCTTAAAGAATCCTTACCTGGAATGGTGCCAAAAGCATGTTTAGTGGCTAGAGGTTTTGAGGAGCTGGCTGCTAAAGAACTCCCAAAAGCCTCACCGACATGCGCCTCACAGTCACTCAGATCGCTGATGACAGTGATCTGCCAGAAAAAAATGGAACTTCACTCCATAGACATCAAATCTGCATTTTTGCAGGGAACAGAGCTGTCAAGGGACATTCACATCCGACCTCCGCCTGAAGGTAAGAGCGAAGGAACACCGTGGAAACTAAAACAGTGTGTGTATGGACTGGCAGATGCATCACTTTACTGGTACAACAAAGTCAAGGCAACAATGCTGAGTACAGGTGGAAAAATGTCACTAGTGGATCCTGCAGTCTTCTATTGGTTTGATCAAGACTGCAATGTGACTGGAGTACTTGCCTGTCATGTTGATGACTTCATCTGGGGTGGCTCACAGACATTTGCTACTGTGATTCCACTCCTCAAAGCTGTTTTCCAGGTCGGCCGTGAGGAGCATGATCGTTTTTGTTATGTTGGCATAGGGTTTATTACAGTTGACAGAACAATACTGATGCAACAGGAAAGCTATATAAATAATCTTCAACCCATCCACCCAGATTCTTCAAGAGCCGTACAAGGCAATTCCCCGACCTGTGGAATTGAAGCTGATCAATTGAGGTCAAAGATGGGTAAAATTCAAAGGGTTGCTCGACAGAGTAGACATGATGTAATGTTTGATGGATGCAACTTGGCATCCAACACTAAACACCCCACTGTATAAACCATTCAAGAGACAAACAAAGTTGTTCGTAAACTGAAATCAACAAGTGACTAAAGTTTCAGCATGTTGGAAAATATGACTATCTTAAGTGATGCTTCCCTGGGGAACCTTACAGATGGAGGCACACAAGGTGGACATCTAATCATGTTAATGGATGAAAAAGGAAGATTCTCACCATCTGTTGGCAGTCAGAAAGGAACAGAATGGTAGTCCGAAGCACACTTGCTTGAGAAACCCTTGCTCTTGTGGATGGAATTGACAATGCCATCTTTCTGGCAACTCTGTTTTCAGAGCTTACCACTGCTGAGGCAAAATGGCACATTCTACCTGTAGTTTGTGTCACTGACAGCAACTCCCTAGTTGATGCTGTCAAGTCCACCAAGTCTGTCACAGAGAAAATACTTCGTCTTGAGATTAGCAGCATTAAGGAACTTATTCAAGCACAGAGAATCCAGCGGATTCTGTGGTCGGCCACAAAGGAACAGCTGGCTGACAGTCTGACTAAAAAGGGGGCATCCAGTCTTGTGCTCCTAAAGGCATTCAGTAATGGAAAGTGGCATTTTAAGTAATACAAATAAAAACTTTGTCACACAACCCATTTGTAATGGGTAACTTAAATAATACTTGGGACATTTAATTATGTTGTTGATGTTTTATTTGTCTTTAAAGAAGATTGGGAGATTGTTCAGTTCAGGTTTTAAGTATCCCTATATTTCTGTTATTACCATGCTATCATTCTGTTATTAGTCCGCCTGCACAGTAGTCTGACTGGAGATGGACCTGGCCTGAGTGTGATGGCAACTACAGTTACATATACTTATGTTGGAGTTTACATATACTTATGTCTACATATACTTAGGTTGGAGTCATTAAAACCCGTTTTTCAACCACTCCACAAATGTCTTGTTAACAAACTATAGTTTTGGCAAGTCGGTTAGGACATCTACTTTGTGCATGACACAAGCAATTTTTCCAACAATTGTGTACAGACAGATTATTTCACTTATAATTCACTGCATTACAATACCAGTTGGTCTGAGCTTTACATACACTAAGTTGACTGTGCCTTTAAACAGCTTGGAAAATTCCAGAAAAGATGTCATGGCTTCAGAAGCTTCTGATAGGCTAATTGTATCATTTGAGTCAATTGGAGGTGTACTTGTGGATGTATTTCAAGGCCTACCTTCAAACTCAGTGCCTCTTTGCCTGGCGTCATGGCAAAATCAAAAGAAATCAGCCAAGACCTCCACAAGTCTGGTTCATCCTTGGGAGCAATTTCCAAATGCCTGAAGGTACCACGTTCATCTGTACAAACAATAGTACGCAAGTATAAACACCATGGAACCACGCAGCCGTCATACCACTCAGGAAGGAGATGCGTTCTGTCTCCTAAAGATGAATGTACTTCGATGCGAAAAGTGCAAATTAATCCCAGAAAAACAGCAAAGGATCTTGTGAAGATGCTGGAGGAAACAGGTACAAAATAAAAAAGCTAATATTTAAAGGTATGTTCAGCTATGCCTCGCAAGTAGAACAACAACTGATTTATTTTGTTTCTGTAGATCGAGTTTTGAAATATAATGTGATCTGAGAAGAACCATACTGGCAGGCCAAGCATAGCCAATATGCTGTGGGAATGAATTAGGCCTACTGCACAGATGTCATCCCTACAGACCTGTTTTTATTAGGTTAATGATGCATAGGCTTACATTTTTTACTTCATGAGAGCGTAGATCTCGGCTTGCATTTTGACTCAGGTTGGAGACCACTGGGCTAAAGGGTGTCTCCAGGGTCAGCTAGTTGTTTATTTTATTTTTAAGTTGGAATCACACCAGGGAGGATCATGGGAGTTTATTTCTTCCTCTCTGTGCCGAGGTCCTGACCTCATCACCACACCTCTGCACTGACACACACACACACACACACACACACACACACACACACACACACACACACACACACACACACACCACTGAAATAACTGTTACAGCACCTCTCAACACCCATGGCCTGCTGTTTATTTGGCTTGTATTACCTTTCCCCCTGAAGTCACACACACGTGCACAGTCCATTTACTCGCCTTACATCTCTCCTCCCCTTGTTGATCCTACTACCTGCCCTGTGTAATAAAACCTGTAATCATGTAGTATAATAACATGTGTATAATAATGTGGTAATGCCTGTCTCCAACAGGAGTTGATTCCAGAGTTCTACTACCTTCCGGAGATGTTTGGTAATAGTAATGGTTACCACCTGGGCCAGAGGGAGGATGGCAAGATGGTGTGTGATGTAGAGCTGCCTCCCTGGGCCAACAAGCCTGAGGACTTTGTCAGGATCAACCGGATGGTGAGGAACTAAACACCTCTCCTCCTCTCCTTATCTCCCACCCTCTGCTCTGTTCCTTTCCTCTCCTGCTTTTGTCACCCTTGTCTCCTCCTCCGTCCTCTCATTTTGTACCACCCTTTCCTTTCCTCCTCTATCATCCCCTCCTCTTTCCTACCCCCCACCTCTCCTCTCTCCTCCTCCCTCTTCCCCCCCCCTCCTCCCCCTCACTCTGTATGTCTGTGTGCACTGCTCGATACTAACACAATCTGTAGCTGACCCCGTTGATGTCACTAAAGGACGGGGCCAGTAAGTGTCCCCTATAATGTTACCTAATGCTGGACTCATCAATCATCATTTAGCTGCGTGTGTGTCTGTGTGCTGTTTGTGTGTGTGTGTCAACCCAGTACAACCCTGTTTTCCCTGCAGGCCCCTTTTGAGCAACACACACACACACACACACACAGAGAGACACACAGAGACGTGAACTCTCTCTCCACCCTCTGCCAGCCTCTCAACCAGTCCAGCCTGGAGACACACAGCGTTTCACTTCTCATCACATTTCAAACCCACACACACTCGTACACTCGTACACACACACACACACACTCGTACACACACACTCACAATCACACACTATTATAGATATGAGATTATGGGGGCGGGGGTTCTACAGTTCTACAATGTTATTGGGGGTAGGATGTGGGGTATGGGGTAGGAACACACTTGACCTTTTCAGCAGGAGTGACAGAGCTGGGGGAGGGAGGTAGGGGTGGTGATGGGAAGGGGCTGGGGGGGGTTAGCGGCGAGCAGAGGTGACCTTTCAGTAAGCTCAGCTCTCTCTTCTCCTCCTCTGCTCTCTCCCTCTGCTCTCCTCCTCTACTGCATGGTCAGCTATATCTACATCAACCTAGCACACAGAGAGGTGGAGGGGTGGCACAGAGAGGAGGGGGAGGTGGAGTGGTGGCACAGAGAGGGAGGGAAGTGGAGGGGTGGCACAGAGAGGGAGGTGGAGGGGTGGCACAGGAGGTGGAGGGAGGTGGAGGGGTGGCACAGAGAGGAGGGGGAGGTGGAGTGGTGGCACAGAGAGCTGGAGGGAGGTGGAGGGGTGGCACAGAGAGGAGGGAGGTGGAGGGTGGCACAGAGAGGTGGAGGGAGGTGGAGGGGTGGCACAGAGAGGAGGGGGAGGTGGAGGGGTGGCACAGAGAGGTGGAGGGAGGTGGAGGGGTGGCACAGAGAGGTGGAGGGAGGTGGAGGGGTGGCACAGAGAGGTGGAGGGAGGTGGAGTGGTGGCACAGAGAGGTGGAGGGAGGTGGAGGGGTGGCACAGAGAGGTGGAGGGAGGTGGAGTGGTGGCACAGAGAGGTGGAGGGAGGTGGAGGGGTGGCACAGAGAGGAGGGGAGGTGGAGTGGTGGCACAGAGAGGTGGAGGGAGGTGAAGTGGTGGCACAGAGAGGAGGGGGTGGAGTGGTGGCACAGAGAGGTGGAGGGTGGCACAGAGAGGAGGGGGAGGTGGAGTGGTGGCACAGAGAGGTGGAGGGAGATGGAGGGGTGGCACAGAGAGGAGCGGGAGGTAGAGTGGTGGCACAGAGAGGTGGAGGGGTGGCACAGAGAGGAGGGGGAGGTAGAGTGGTGGCACAGAGAGGTGGAGGGAAGTGGAGGGGTGGCACAGAGAGGAGGGAGGTGGAGGGGTGGCACAGAGAGGAGGAGGGAGGTGGAGGGGTGGCACAGAGAGGAGGAGGGAGGTGGAGGGGTGGCACAGAGAGGGGAGGGAGGTGGAGGGGTGGCACAGAGAGGAGGAGGGAGGTGGAGGGGTGGCATAGAGAGGAGGAGGGAGGTGGAGGGGTGGCACAGAGAGGAGGAGGGAGGTGGAGGGGTGGCACAGAGAGGAGGAGGGAGGTGGAGGTGTGGCACAGAGAGGTGGAGGGAGGTGAAGTGGTGGCACAGAGAGGAGGGGGTGGAGTGGTGGCACAGAGAGGTGGAGGGGTGGCACAGAGAGGAGGGGGAGGTGGAGTGGTGGCACAGAGAGGTGGAGGGAGATGGAGGGGTGGCACAGAGAGGAGGGGGAGGTAGAGTGGTGGCACAGAGAGGTGGAGGGGTGGCACAGAGAGGAGGGGGAGGTAGAGTGGTGGCACAGAGAGGTGGAGGGAAGTGGAGGGGTGGCACAGAGAGGAGGGAGGTGGAGGGGTGGCACAGAGAGGAGGAGGGAGGTGGAGGGGTGGCACAGAGAGGAGGAGGGAGGTGGAGGGGTGGCACAGAGAGGAGGAGGGAGGTGGAGGGGTGGCATAGAGAGTCGGAGGGAGGTGGAGGGGTGGCACAGAGAGGAGGAGGGAGGTGGAGGGGTGGCACAGAGAGGAGGAGGGAGGTGGAGGTGTGGCACAGAGAGGAGGAGGGAGGTGGAGGGCCAGGCCTCGGCAGGGGGGTTGTTGCACAGTGTTTTTATCCTCTTATCTTGTAATATAGATATTAGCATACATGCGGAATCCTTGGATGGATACCTAGAGAATCATCATCTTCACTCTCCGTCACTGTCCTCACTCATCCTGCTCTCAGATCTCATTATGGCATTATTAATTTTCTCCTTCCCTCTTACGTTACCTTTTATTCTCTCTCTTTCTCTCTCTTTCTCTCTCCTTCTCTCTCTCTCTCTCCTTCCCTCTCCCACCCTCCCTCCACCCCTCGTCCCTCCAGTTCCCATCTTTGCATGTGCCAGATTCAATCGTGGTGACATGCCCCGTGGCTAGTTCAGCTCCCTCTGTGTTCAGCTCTGTCTGTGCGCTCTAGCTAGCTCCACTCTGTTGATAGAGGCTGTTATTGTCCTGTGGGAGGGACAGTGTAAAGTCCTGCAGCATGTCTTTATGCGTATATAACACAACAGTAACACTGTCTACCATAGTGATATAACACAACAGTTACACTGTCTACCATAGTGATATAACACAACAGTTACACTGTCTACCATAGTGATATAACACAACAGTTACACTGTCTACTGTCTAACCACCATAGTGATGTAACACAACAGTTACACTGTCTGATATAACACAACAGTTACACTGTCTATACAACAGTTACACTGTCTACAGTGTAACACTGTCTACCATAGTGATATAACACAACAGTAACACTGTCTACCATAGTGATATAACACAACAGTAACACTGTCTACCATAGTGATGTAACACAACAGTAACACTGTCTACCATAGTGATGTAACACAACAGTAACACTGTCTACCATAGTGATATAACACAACAGTTACACTGTCTACCATAGTGATATAACACAACAGTTACACTGTCTACCATAGTGATATAACACAACAGTTACACTGTCTACCATAGTGATGTAACACAACAGTAACACTGTCTACCATAGTGATGTAACACAACAGTAACACTGTCTACAGGAATACATTAGTTTGATATAGCACAACAGTAACACTGTCTACCATAGTGATATAACACAACAGTTACACTGTCTACCATAGTGATGTAACACAACAGTTACACTGTCTACCATAGTGATATAGCACAACAGTAACACTGTCTACCATAGTGATATAGCACAACAGTAACACTGTCTACCATAGTGATATAACACAACAGTAACACTGTCTACCATAGTGATGTAACACAACAGTAACACTGTCTACAATAGTGATGTAACACAACAGTAACACTGTCTACCATAGTGATGTAACACAACAGTAACACTGTCTACCATAGTGATGTAACACAACAGTAACACTGTCTACCATAGTGATATAACACAACAGTTACACTGTCTACCATAGTGATATAACACAACAGTTACACTGTCTACCATAGTGATGTAACACAACAGTAACACTGTCTACCATAGTGATGTAACACAACAGTAACTTTGTCTACCATAGGGGCCAGTGTAAGATCACAGGAATACTGTAGTTATCTTTACTTTGATATCTTATCTAAAACACACTTAAGACTCCCATCAGAAATTCATGTTCCTCTCCGTACACACCAGTACACGCATGCAGACACACACACACACACACACACACACGCACACACACACACACACACACACGCACACACACACATGCACACACACACGGCTTACAGTAAAGTGGATCTCCATTAGTATTGAACAGCTCCATGGGAAAGATGGCTAGTCATTGTTTTTAATAGACAGAGAAGAAACATGATACCTGGCTGATATCAGACTGGAGACATTAAACAGGCTCCCTGAGGCTCATCCTGTTTATTAGCTAGTGCAATACTTTTGATAAGGGCGTGGTCAAAAGTAGTGCACTATATAGGGAATAGGGTGCCATTTGGGATGGAGTTTTTATCACAGTCTGGAGAGAGAATTACTGCTTTCAAAACTCAGGATTCCATATTATCACTGAATGGTAGTTCAGTACTACTCAACAGTAGTTTTCCTCTTTTACAACAACTAGTGCAGTGGGGTTTATGTGTTGAGCAGTGCAATGATGTTGTCAGTTGTATGTACAGTAACATTGACTGTGTGTGTAGTGTAACTTGTGTTGGGTTGCGTGGTGTGTGTTATTGTTTCCGATGTGTGTATTGCTGTGTGTTTACTGTGTGTGTTTTCATGCTACCGGGTGCCTTTATCCTCTACTCACCCTGCATGTGTTGTGTTGTGTGTGTTTACTGTGTGTGTTTTCATGCTACCGGGTGCCTTTATCCTCTACTCACCCTGCATGTGTTGTGTACTGTGTGTTTACTGTGTGTGTTTTCATGCTACCGGGTGCCTTTATCCTCTACTCACCCTGCATGTGTTGTGTACTGTGTGTTTACTGTGTGTGTTTTCATGCTACCGGGTGCCTTTATCCTCTACTCACCCTGCATGTGTTGTGTGTGTTTACTGTGTGTGTTTTCATGCTACCGGGTGCCTTTATCCTCTACTCACCCTGCATGTGTTGTGTACTGTGTGTTTACTGTGTGTGTTTTCATGCTACCGGGTGCCTTTATCCTCTACTCACCCTGCATGTGTTGTGTTGTGTGTGTTATGTGTTGTGTGTGTTTACTGTGTGTGTTTTCATGCTACCGGGTGCCTTTATCCTCTACTCACCCTGCATGTGTTGTGTACTGTGTGTTTACTGTGTGTGTTTTCATGCTACCGGGTGCCTTTATCCTCTACTCACCCTGCATGTGTTGTGTACTGTGTGTTTACTGTGTGTGTTTTCATGCTACCGGGTGCCTTTATCCTCTACTCACCCTGCATGTGTTGTGTTGTGTGTGTATGTGTACTGTGTGTTTACTGTGTGTGTTTTCATGCTACCGGGTGCCTTTATCCTCTACTCACCCTGCATGTGTTGTGTGTGTTTACTGTGTGTGTTTTCATGCTACCGGGTGCCTTTATCCTCTACTCACCCTGCATGTGTTGTGTTGTGTGTGTTATGTGTACTGTGTGTTTACTGTGTGTGTTTTCATGCTACCGGGTGCCTTTATCCTCTACTCACCCTGCATGTGTTGTGTACTGTGTGTTTACTGTGTGTGTTTTCATGCTACCGGGTGCCTTTATCCTCTACTCACCCTGCATGTGTTGTGTTGTGTGTGTTATGTGTTGTGTGTGTTTACTGTGTGTGTTTTCATGCTACCGGGTGCCTTTATCCTCTACTCACCCTGCATGTGTTGTGTACTGTGTGTTTACTGTGTGTGTTTTCATGCTACCGGGTGCCTTTATCCTCTACTCACCCTGCATGTGTTGTGTACTGTGTGTTTACTGTGTGTGTTTTCATGCTACCGGGTGCCTTTATCCTCTACTCACCCTGCATGTGTTGTGTTGTGTGTGTACTGTGTGTTTACTGTGTGTGTTTTCATGCTACCAGGTGCCTTTATCCTCTACTCACCCTGCATGTGTTGTGTACTGTGTGTTTACTGTGTGTGTTTTCATGCTACCGGGTGCCTTTATCCTCTACTCACCCTGCATGTGTTGTGTTGTGTGTGTTTACTGTGTGTGTTTTCATGCTACCGGGTGCCTTTATCCTCTACTCACCCTGCATGTGTTGTGTACTGTGTGTTTACTGTGTGTGTTTTCATGCTACCGGGTGCCTTTATCCTCTACTCACCCTGCATGTGTTGTGTGTGTTTACTGTGTGTGTTTTCATGCTACCGGGTGCCTTTATCCTCTACTCACCCTGCATGTGTTGTGTACTGTGTGTTTACTGTGTGTGTTTTCATGCTACCGGGTGCCTTTATCCTCTACTCACCCTGCATGTGTTGTGTACTGTGTGTTTACTGTGTGTGTTTTCATGCTACCGGGTGCCTTTATCCTCTACTCACCCTGCATGTGTTGTGTTGTGTGTGTTTACTGTGTGTGTTTTCATGCTACCGGGTGCCTTTATCCTCTACTCACCCTGCATGTGTTGTGTACTGTGTGTTTACTGTGTGTGTTTTCATGCTACCGGGTGCCTTTATCCTCTACTCACCCTGCATGTGTTGTGTGTGTTTACTGTGTGTGTTTTCATGCTACCGGGTGCCTTTATCCTCTACTCACCCTGCATGTGTTGTGTACTGTGTGTTTACTGTGTGTGTTTTCATGCTACCGGGTGCCTTTATCCTCTACTCACCCTGCATGTGTTGTGTACTGTGTGTTTACTGTGTGTGTTTTCATGCTACCGGGTGCCTTTATCCTCTACTCACCCTGCATGTGTTGTGTTGTGTGTGTTTACTGTGTGTGTTTTCATGCTACCGGGTGCCTTTATCCTCTACTCACCCTGCATGTGTTGTGTACTGTGTGTTTACTGTGTGTGTTTTCATGCTACCGGGTGCCTTTATCCTCTACTCACCCTGCATGTGTTGTGTTGTGTGTGTTATGTGTACTGTGTGTTTACTGTGTGTGTTTTCATGCTACCGGGTGCCTTTATCCTCTACTCACCCTGCATGTGTTGTGTTGTGTGTGTTTACTGTGTGTGTTTTCATGCTACCGGGTGCCTTTATCCTCTACTCACCCTGCATGTGTTGTGTACTGTGTGTTTACTGTGTGTGTTTTCATGCTACCGGGTGCCTTTATCCTCTACTCACCCTGCATGTGTTGTGTTGTGTGTGTTATGTGTACTGTGTGTTTACTGTGTGTGTTTTCATGCTACCGGGTGCCTTTCCCCTCTACTCACCCTGCATGTGTTGTGTTGTGTGTGTTTACTGTGTGTGTTTTCATGCTACCGGGTGCCTTTATCCTCTACTCACCCTGCATGTGTTGTGTACTGTGTGTGTTTACTGTGTGTGTTTTCATGCTACCGGCTGCCTTTATCCTCTACTCACCCTGCATGTGTTGTGTACTGTGTGTTTACTGTGTGTGTTTTCATGCTACCGGGTGCCTTTATCCTCTACTCACCCTGCATGTGTTGTGTACTGTGTGTTTACTGTGTGTGTTTTCATGCTACCGGGTGCCTTTATCCTCTACTCACCCTGCATGTGTTGTGTACTGTGTGTTTACTGTGTGTGTTTTCATGCTACCAGGTGCCTTTATCCTCTACTCACCCTGCATGTGTTGTGTACTGTGTGTTTACTGTGTGTGTTTTCATGCTACCGGGTGCCTTTATCCTCTACTCACCCTGCATGTGTTGTGTACTGTGTGTTTACTGTGTGTGTTTTCATGCTACCGGGTGCCTTTCCCCTCTACTCACCCTGCATGTGTTGTGTTGTGTGTGTTATGTGTACTGTGTGTTTACTGTGTGTGTTTTCATGCTACCGGGTGCCTTTCCCCTCTAACCCCGCTGCCTGTGTCTGTGTTTTCTGACAGGCCCTGGAAAGTGAGTTTGTGTCGTGTCAGCTGCATCAGTGGGTTGACCTTATTTTCGGCTACAAGCAGCGCGGGCCTGAGGCGGTGCGCGCCCTCAATGTCTTTCACCAGCTGACCTACGAGGGTTCCGTCAGCCTGGACAGCATCACTGACCCCGCCCTCAGAGAGGTACACCATAACACGACACGCTACGATACGCACGTCACTGTCACCATGGACACCAAACACCCCCTCACCCCAACCATCCCATCTACCCAGCTCCAGCATAGACAGATACTGTAGCTTCTGTCTATCCACGTTCAGTTCAGTTCATTTATTTGGTATTTCACTGGAATTTGTCTCGTATTAAAGATATTAAACCATAAACATTTACAGACAACATGATATAGATGACAACAACTGCATAAAACACATACAGAGTACACACAGATATGGGTTTACAGTATAGTTGTTGCAAATACATGATCAATACAGTACAAAGTTAAGGGTATTTTGATCTCTTCTATCTCTCATTCACTCCATTTACTATTGACATTATTCTATTTTGCCCCTATACTACTGCAGACCCACACACTCACTCACTCACTCACTCACTCACTCACTCACTCACTCACTCACTCACTACCACTCACTCACTCACTCACTCACTCACTCACTCACTCACTCACTCACTCACTCACTCACATTCACACCCAGGTCAATGAATGTTAGTCTGAAGTGTTGTTTGATATAAATTATCAAGGGGTCATCTTGTGAATAGACATGGGAGTGAATCCTCTCATTTACATTTAATTAATTGACTCGATCTGAGCTGTTCTCTGAGCAGGAGGAAGCTGTGAATAGCTTAATTTCAGAGAAAGAGAGGGGAGGAGGTCTCAGAGGGAGAGGGTGAGGAAGAGAGAGAGAGAGAGAGAGAGAGAAGAGGTGCGAGAGGGAGGTAGAGCGAGAGGGAGAGAAGAGAAAGAGAGAGGGGGGGTGGAGAGTGAGTGATTTGGAGAGAGAGAGTGGAAGAGGGAGAGGAAGGGAGAGAAGAAGATAGAGATAGAGGGAGGTAGAGAGAGATAAGGAGAGGGAAGGGGAGGTTGAGGTAGAGAGAGAGGGAGGTAGAGCGGTCGAGAGGAGGAGGAGGAGGGGAGCTGAGACTACACCAGTAACAGCTGGCATGCAGCAGCAGTGTGGTGTTTC
Source organism: Oncorhynchus nerka (assembly GCF_034236695.1). NCBI lineage: Eukaryota > Metazoa > Chordata > Actinopteri > Salmoniformes > Salmonidae > Oncorhynchus > Oncorhynchus nerka. Next base: position 39,789,733 of record NC_088406.1, read on the forward strand.
CAGTGTGATCTCCTCTCCCTGTGATATCCACCATCTGCCGTCTGCAAAACAACTCATTTATATCCCGTCACTTCCCGGGCCGCCTTTATCTATCAAGTGACCACTATGCAAATCACTCAGCTGCCTAATTACCAAACAATATGGACAACGGCTTTGGTTTTCATTATTTCCTCTCAGGCTTTTTCAGACAATGGCAATTATTGGAGTCATCTGGCTGTGAGGTTTTGGAAGCTGTCTGTCTGTCTGCCACCCTGCGAGGCGATAGTGTTGGGATGGGAGCTGTCTGTCTGTCTGCCACCCTGCGAGGCGATAGTGTTGGGATGGGAGCTGTCTGTCTGTCTGCCACCCTGCGAGGCGATAGTGTTGGGATGGGAGCTGACTGTCTGTCTGCCACCCTGCGAGGCGATAGTGTTGGGATGGGAGCTGTCTGTCTGTCTGCCACCCTGCGAGGCGATAGTGTTGGGATGGGAGCTGACTGTCTGTCTGCCACCCTGCGAGGCGATAGTGTTGGGATGGGAGCTGACTGTCTGTCTGCCACCCTGCGAGGCGATAGTGTTGGGATGGGAGCTGTCTGTCTGTCTGCCACCCTGCGAGGCGATAGTGTTGGGATGGGAGCTGACTGTCTGTCTGCCACCCTGCGAGGCGATAGTGTTGGGATGGGAGCTGTCTGTCTGTCTGCCACCCTGCGAGGCGATAGTGTTGGGATGGGAGCTGACCGTGTAGCTTCATACTGCCTAATGGTGGTGGCCAGTTGATGCTGTGTCCTTTCTAACATGGGTCTGTGTGTCTGTGTGTTGGAGGGAGGACTTAGCTCAGCTAAATGCAACAGATATGATAAATACTAAAGAAGGTACGCCTGAATACCTTGATGCCTTCGTCAGATCCTCTTATTTTTACTCCATAGCAGGTGAATTCATTACTGTCTGTCATTAACTCAGAAACAGGAAACTAAGGTCAAGTCAGCAAAATAGAGTCTATGAGAGATGATATGTAGCAGAAGGAAGAAAGAGTTCAATGCTTCAGATAAGCACTACAATTAGAGATAAACATCAAATCTGCATCCCAAATGGCACTCTATTCCCTACACAGTGCAGTACTTTTGACCAGAGCCCTATGGGAAAAGGCTGCTTTTTGGCACGCACAACAAGTATCGATTTGCCTGATAATGGTGGAAGTAGTGGGATCCTGTGTATTGGTGGAAATAAGGTGGCAGCCATGTGTGGAGCTGCTCCCAGTCAAAGGATCCCAAAATGTTTTTCTTTTAGCTGACCCAGCCAGCCTGTCAGTTAGTCAGCCAGCCAGTCAGTCAGCCATTCTGAGTGGATGTGCTTATAGGCTCCAAAACATTTTGGGATGTGTTGATTGGCTCCAGAACATTTTAGGATGTGTTGAATAGCTTCAGGCAGATTCTGGTTCATACCTGTCTGGCAGGTCCAACCGCAGCGCTGACATTAACCACTGAAATTATGGCATTAAAATGTCAAGGAATTAGAAAGTCAGATTGAAAGATAATCATTCATCTGACTAGGTGTCAGATTAGACTAGCTGATGGCTGCTGCTGTTACATGCGTTCGGGCTGTCCGGGCCGCCCTGGACGTGGTTGGCTAAGACAGGTGTCCGGGCCGTGGTTGGCTGAGGGCACAGTGACAGGTCTACTGGGCGCGCTGCTGGAACAGGAGTCCTACTGCAGCCTTGATGTCGATCCTGACAGCCTTCTCATATGGAAAACATGACAGCAGCCCCCTGATACAGACCCTGCTGTGTCACTCAGACACAAACAGACAAATTATTCATCAGTGAGGCTGTTCTCCTGCAGACAGCCAATCACACAGCCTCCAGTTAGAAAGCCCATTGCTGCCTATTGAAGGGACAAACAACATGGCTCCCCCATGTGTGTGCTAGCCCAATGAAGGTGTCCTTGTGATGACAGAAGCTTTGAAGCTGCTTTCATTAATGCTTACTGCAGTCACCTAGCCATAGTAGCAGCTCTGGCATGCTAGTGTTTAAATAGTTGACCTCAACTATAAGAAGATCCCTTGATAAGCTATACATAACTTAAAAGACACAGATTCCTGGTGATGGTAGCTGTGGTTGTGACAACATTGTTAGAGACAAGCCGGTGTACTTCTACATACGGTAGTTCACATGTCAACTCAGAGACGGTCATTCCCAGAGACCCTTCAGGCTACTTCTACATACGGTAGTTCACATGTCAACTCAGAGACGGTCATTCCCAGAGACCCTTCAGGCTACTTCTACATACGGTAGTTCACATGTCAACTCAGAGACGGTCATTCCCAGAGACCCTTCAGGCTACTTCTACATACGGTAGTTCACATGTCAACTCAGAGACGGTCATTCCCAGAGACCCTTCAGGCTACTTCTACATACGGTAGTTCACATGTCAACTCAGAGACGGTCATTCCCAGAGACCCTTCAGGCTACTTCTACATACGGTAGTTCACATGTCAACTCAGAGACGGTCATTCCCAGAGACCCTTCAGGCTACTTCTACATACGGTAGTTCACATGTCAACTCAGAGACGGTCATTCCCAGAGACCCTTCAGGCTACTTCTACATACGGTAGTTCACATGTCACCTCAGAGACGGTCATTCCCAGAGACCCTTCAGGCTACTTCTACATACGGTAGTTCACATGTCAACTCAGAGACGGTCATTCCCAGAGACCCTTCAGGCTACTTCTACATACGGTAGTTCACATGTCAACTCAGAGACGGTCATTCCCAGAGACCCTTCAGGCTACTTCTACATACGGTAGTTCACATGTTAACTCAGAGACGGTCATTCCCAGAGACCCTTCAGGCTACTTCTACATACGGTAGTTCACATGTCAACTCAGAGACGGTCATTCCCAGAGACCCTTCAGGCTACTTCTACATACGGTAGTTCACATGTCAACTCAGAGACGGTCATTCCCAGAGACCCTTCAGGCTACTTCTACATACGGTAGTTCACATGTCAACTCAGAGACGGTCATTCCCAGAGACCCTTCAGGCTACTTCTACATACGGTAGTTCACATGTCAACTCAGAGACGGTCATTCCCAGAGACCCTTCAGGCTACTTCTACATACGGTAGTTCACATGTCAACTCAGAGACGGTCATTCCCAGAGACCCTTCAGGCTACTTCTACATACGGTAGTTCACATGTCAACTCAGAGACGGTCATTCCCAGAGACCCTTCAGGCTAACTTCTGTCTGTGGTGGATTGCCTACAGCCAGTCCACACGGGCTCATCTCAAAGTCACCAATGACAATGTTAATTTCATAACGTGTCAACTTCATAACCTCACATCAAGGTTTTAATAGTGTGTGAAAGGATGGAATTCAAAATCATATATTTTGGCTTTGTGTGGGTGCGTGTAGTGCCTTGGTTAATGTTTGTTCTTAAATGTTTCTTATAGATACTTTAGAATTTAATTATGTGATAATTAAGAACTACATACAGTCATCACACTTCCAGAGCAAAAGTCTGATCTCAACTACACAGAAAAACACAATCTATTAGTATGACCCAACCGTGTTGATTTGGTGTGTGGGTGTTAAGGTGTTGATGAACAGGTGTTAGTTACTTCCCACTTCCCAGGTACGATGAGTCAGTACCATACCACGTACTATACCTGTCTGTCTGTCTGTCCCCCCCCCCAGGCCAGGTGATAGCTGCTGATATACCTGTGTGTTCATCCAGGCAGGTTGGTTGTTGCTGGGAGCTATATCAGCAGATAGTTACACAATACGTGTCACTTATCAGCCAAAAGACAGGCAGGGCCTTAAAGCAGGCGGGTCGTAAATGAATGAACTGCCTGTTAAGTCTTCAGGATGGCTGTTTGAGATGCACGTGACTTTGTGACACACTGACCGCCAAGAGTATTAGAGCTATTAGCATGCTGTTGTGATGGTCGGGAGAAAACATGCTCTTCAGATTACCTTCAATCACTCTGCTCTCTCTCTCGCTCTCACTCTCTCTCTCACTCTCTCTCTCCCTGCTCTTTTTCTCTCCCTTTCTCTCTGCGCTTTCTGCTCGCATTCTTTCTTTGCCCGTAGAAATAGAGCACCTTGTACACAGCCAAGGTTCTCCTGGAGAACCAAAAGAAGGAATTCTTCCGTACATTTTTCTGGAATAGAATGAATGGTCAGAAGAAAGGCTGATGTTTTCCACATGGCCCTCTGGTTCTTTCAGATCTCTGGCTCAGATTTCATTATGTGAACAGACTGGTGACCCTCACCCCAGCCCTCACCTAAAATAGCTATAATGGGACTAGGTTATTACTTGACTGACTGCATAGTAAAGAGCCACTGACTGATAATGGTTGCCAAATGTGTTCGCCGCCCAACGACTCACGGGAAACATTCACTGGCATTCCACGATGTTCAACTGACCAGGGGTCCTCACCTATCTGGTGCTATGCATGATGGGAAGTGACCCAGGGATTATGGGTAGACGGTCCTGGCTAAGAATCACCTTCTACCCAGAACACACTGCTTCCACTGTGGCATGTGGTTGCCAATGGAAGCTGTAGATACTGAGTGGTGTGTACTGTCTAGTGCTGTGTGTGATTTGTGTGTGCCTGCATGTGTGTGTTTTTGCTCTCTGCCTTTGTTCCAGGCACAATAACATGGATGTGGGGACTGCTGCAGTCCTAGCATCATGTCAATCCAGGTTAGCGTTAGTGTGGAGGGTCCCGGGATGGGGATGGGAATGGTTAACTGAAGCATGTTAATAGGGAAAGGGTTGTCTCTTCCATACTAACACTTGGATGACTCTGCAGGCGGAGGGGGGAGGAAAGGGGGAGGAAGGGGGAGGGGGAGCACCCAGGCGGATTGGGAGTGCACCCCTCTCCTCCCTCTACGACCACCCTTCTCGGAGGCATGGCTGAGTTGGGATTTGCTTGCATTGTCAAGTAACGCATTGACCCATCACTTTGATGAATATTGATAGTGACAGCAGACCTCTCTCTCTTTCTCTCCTCTTCCTCTCTCTCTCATCTTTCTCCTCTCTGTCTCCCCCTCTCTCTATTATTTCTCTCCTCCCCTCTCCTCCCCCTTTCTCTATCTATCTCTCTACCCTCTCCCTCTCCCCTGCTCTCCCCCTCTCTCTTCCTTTCTCCCCCTCTCTCTCCCCCGCCTTCCTGCTCACTCGCTCTCCCTCTCTCCCTCTCTCTCTCCCTCTCTCTCTCTCCCCGCCTTCCTGCTGTCTCGCCCTCTCTCTCTCTCTCTCTCTCTCTCTCTCTCTCTCTCTCTCTCTCCCCCCTTGCTCTCTCTATCCTCCCTCCCTCTCTCCCTCTCTCTCTCCCCGCCTTCCTGTTCGCTCTCCCTCTCTCACCCCCCCTCTCTCTCCCTCGCCTTCCTGCTCTCTCTCTCTCTCTCTTCCTCCCTTGCTCTCTCTATTCTCCCTCTCTCCTCTCCCTATCTCCCTCCCTTTCCGTCTCTCCTCTCTCCTCAGGCGATGGAGAAGCAGATTCTGATTGTTGGACAGACTCCGTCTCAGTTGCTCATCGAGCCACATCCTCCTCGCAGCTCGGCCATGCACCTGGTGAGACACACGGCATGCTGGAAAAATTCTCTCCACTGCGTCTCTGTCTATCTGTGTGCGTGTGTATCCATGCAAGTGTGTCTGTGTATGTGTGTGTGCGTGTTTGTGCTTTTGTGTGTGTGTGTGTATGTGTTTGAATGTCTTTGTGGTTTGTGTGGGAGTCCCATCTCTCCATGGTGGGAGAGAGAATATTTTGCCAATAGGTTTCTCTATGCTCTCTTCTCTACCATGTCCTCCACTCCTTGTACCCACTCCCCATTTCAACTCCCCAGTCCCCATTGCTTCCAACATATTTCCAATGGCTCCATTGAGTGAGGAGTTGTGTCTATTGTGTAGAGCAGAGGGAAGAGTGCCCCCTACTGACCCAGTTCTACCACAGCTGTCTGACGTGTCTGACGTGTTGTGGGTTTAGTCCTTTTTGCTATCCCCATACAGTCAACTAAACTGAGCGCCACATTTTTGAAGTGCAAAATAGTTGTGCAAAGTACAAAAATGACCTACATTATTTAGCATTAGGAAAATGTCCCGACTTTGCTTGCAAGTGAAGATACATGCAAATGGATGGACAACCCTTGTCCCTGATGTTTCATGTACTATAAACAACAATTCCATCTCATGTTTCTAACCCCTGTCTGTCTCTGTATTTGTGTATGTGTGTCTGCCTATATGTCTGTATGTATGTCTGTCTGTCTGACTGACCATCAGACTGTCGGGGGGGTCCTCTTCCCCCTTCTCTTCCCCTCCTCCCTCCCCTCTTCCTCCTCCCTCCTGTCCTCCTCCCCCCTACCCTCTTCCCTCTTCCACTTCCTCTTCCTCTTCCTCATCCCCCTCCTCTCCTGCTTTTCTGTGTCTGAAACCTGTTTAACCTCCACACTAATTACCTCTCTTCATTCTGTCCCCTTCTCTTTCCTCCTCCTCCTCCATCCCTCCATCCTCCATCCTCCATCCTCCCTCTCTTCTACTCAATAGTGTTTCCTTCCCCAGAGTCCTCTGATGTTCAAGGACCAGATGCAGCAGGATGTGATCATGGTGTTGAAGTTCCCCTCCAACTCCCCGGTGACACACGTAGCAGCCAACACCCTGCCACACCTCTCTGTCCCTGCCGCTGTCACCGTCACCTGCAGCCGACTGTTCGCTGTCAACCGCTGGCACAACACTGTCGGTGAGGGTACTACACACACACAGAGGCCAGAAAGCACAGACCAGAACACACATACCCTACCGTTCAAAGGTTTGGGGGTCACTTAGAAATGTCCTTGTTCTTGAAAGAGAAGCACATTTTTTCATCCATTAAAATAACATCAAATTGATCAGAAATGCAGTGTAGACATTGTTAATGTTGTAAATGACCTGTAATCGAACCCACAAGTGCTGATGCCCCAGATACTCAACTAGTCGAAAGAAGGCCAGTTTTATTGCTTCTTTAATTAGAACAACTGTTTTCAGCTGTGCTAACATAATTGCAAAAGGGTTTTCTAATGATCAATGAGCCTTTTAAAATGATAAACGTGGATTAGCTAACACATCGTGCCATTGGAACACAGGAGTGATGGTTGCTGATATTGGGCCTCTGTACCGTTTCCAGCTACAATAGTCATTTACAACATTAACAATGTCTACACTGTATTTCTGATCTATTTGATGTTATTTTAATGGACAAAAAAATGTGCTTTTCTTTCAAAAACAAGGACATTTCTAAGTGACCCCAAACTATGAACGGTAGTGTACATGCACACACACACACACACACACACACACACACACACACACACACACACACACACACACACACACACACACACGCTCTTGTAAAACTAATTGCGTGTTCCACCACATGTGCTACCTACCACAGCAGTGGCCCTGTAAAACCCCTCCTTACCAACCTGGGTCTGTAGCAGCCTGGGTCTGTAACAGCCTGGGTCTGTAGCAGCCTGGGTCTGTAGCAGCCTGGGTCTGTAACCGCCTGGGTCTGTAGCAGCCTGGGTCTGTAACCGCCTGGGTCTGTAGCAGCCTGGGTCTGTAACAGCCTGGGTCTGTAGCAGCCTGGGTCTGTAACAGCCTGGGTCTGTAGCAGCCTGGGTCTGTAGCAGCCTGGGTCTGTAACAGACTGGGTCTGTAACAGCCTGGGTCTGGACAAACCATTTTAGGAGCCATAAGAGATAATTGTGTTACATAAACTTTGCACAGTGACAAGTCACGCCCCTGAGTGAGGTCAGAGAGCGTGTCAGCCTGATGGAACCGTCCTTTCGAACAAACTGGGTTAAGGATTAACATGTCAGACCAGAAAAACGTTGAGATGCAGCTGCACATTTAAAGTGGTCTGAACTTTGAATATCAACACGAGGTAGAGATGATAAACTCACCTCTCGGACAATCACTGGTACGGCTGATTAGCTTCGAAAGCAAATTTAAGTGGGACCATTCTACTAACGTTTCTCTGCTCAAACCATCATATTACGTTACTCTCACCACCCCACTGGGAACCATCGACCCGGCTGGCTAGCCTATCTTCATAGAAGCATCTTCAGGAGTGAATGGAAGAAAAATCTATTGTAGTTCTGTTCAGGACTACACGGCAAGTAATCAGATACCGGAAACTACAGAGAAGAACAACAGTAGAAGACTTGTTGGAACCATTTTGGAACAATCAGAGCCTTACAAGCTTGCCATGTAAAGGCCCAACCCCCTTTCAAAGGCACTGTCCACCGAGAGAGATCCGGCATTTCATGTAAATACATTCATGATTTCTTGCTCAAAGAGGGTGGCGGTTCATGTGCAAAGTATATGATTACTGTAAGTGAGAGTAGTTTCTAAATGTACCAAGGTTAAGTGTCTCTGCCCATCTTTGCCCCCCATCCCTCCATCTCTTTTATAACAAGCAGCCATATTGTTGTCATTCCGCCAGGGACCTGTTTTTAGTGTATGAAGTGTATGTTTATCCTGTGTTACCATTTAATTAGCTAGTAAATAATTAATTAAATCAACTTGTGTTGTACTGAATAAGTAAGGCTCTGTTTTTTGCAGATGCAAGGAGGTTACGACATAATAATGATATGATACAAGGTTATGATGAATAAGTTGACTGTTTATAGACGTGATAGGTAAAGACCTTTAGAGTTTAATTTGGGAGATGGTAACTCTTTAAAGAACCGCTCTCATGGTGCCCCAGATCCTAGTGAGTTAATTGTTACACGATTCATTGAATAGGGTAACAATTAAACATATTTAGGTAATTAGATAAGTCAAGCCACGACAATATCTACCCACCCTGCTACACCCCTTGGTCAGGTAAAGAGCGACTGAGTGCTTCCACATGTTGGTCCTCAGGCATGGGTGAACAACATTACCCTCCAACGCTCCAAAGAAAAAAACACACACACACGCACGCAGGTGCAACACACACACACACACACACACACACACACACACACACACACATGCACACTTCTCAGGGACCAAACTCACCTCAGGATCAAGGGTCACCTGAAAGCTTACTGGGAAATTAGGCTGCAACTGCACCAGATTCTCTTCACACTTCCACATCTGTCACCGGAGCGCGCACACACACACACACACACACACACACACAGAGTTAAGGACCAGAGTGGAGCCTTACATTCTGCCGTTAAGGACCACAGCTGCAACTCCAATGTTCTTCTGTTGGAGAGAAGAAAAGGGTTCTGGGTTCCAACAATAATGAGCAGAATAATAAGGGCTTCATATTCCCAGCATACTGCTGTGTTTCTGCCCTCCAGGGGATCATAGCTCTACTCAGCCTGACAGTCAGGAACTGAAATCAATAAGCTTCATGGAAACCTTCATGAACCAACCTCTAACCATGGAGCAGGTGTTCAGGGTGTGTGTATGTGTGTGCGTGCATACTTGTGTGTGTACCTGCTTGTGTGACATACATGTGAAATGTGTGTGTGTGTTTCCAGGTTTGAGAGGAGCGCCAGGTTACTCCCTGGAACAGGCCCACCACCTGCCCATAGAGATGGACCCTCTGATTGGTGAGTGTAACCCTCAGGCCAGGCCAGACCATTGTACTGAATACTGACTAAGTCATCCCTCTGATTGGTGAGTGTAACCCTGAGGCCAGGCTAGACCATTGTACTGAATACTGACTAAGTCATCCCTCTGATTGGTGAGTGTAACCCTGAGGCCAGGCCAGACCATTGTACTGAATACTGACTAAGTCATCCCTCTGATTGGTGAGTGTAACCCTGAGGCCAGGCTAGACCATTGTACTGAATACTAACTAAGTTATCCCTCTGATTGGTGAGTGTAACCCTGAGGCCAGGCTAGACCATTGTACTGAATACTGACTAAGTCATCCCTCTGATTGGTGAGTGTAACCCTGAGGCCAGGCTAGACCATTGTACTGAATACTGACTAAGTCATCCCTCTGATTGGTGAGTGTAACCCTGAGGCCAGGCTAGACCATTGTACTGAATACTGACTAAGTCATCCCTCTGATTGGTGAGTGTAACCCTGAGGCCAGGCTAGACCATTGTACTGAATACTGACTAAGTCATCCCTCTGATTGGTGAGTGTAACCCTGAGGCCAGATCAGACCATTGTACTGAATACTAACTAAGTTATCCCTCTGATTGGTGAGTGTAACCCTGAGGCCAGGCTAGACCATTGTACTGAATACTAACTAAGTTATCCCTCTGTGTGGGTGTGTAGCCAACAACTCTGGGAGTAACAAGCGTCAGATCACAGACCTGGTGGATCAGAGCATCCAGATCAACACACACTGCTTCGTGGTTACCGCCGACAACCGCTACATCCTGGTCTGTGGCTTCTGGGACAAGAGTTTCAGAGTCTACTCCACCGAGACAGGTAATACTAACTACCATGGTACTACTCGCTACTATAGTACCACCATAATACTACTACTATACTACTGTCGTACTATACTACCACTATATTACACTGTACTACTTCCACACAGCCTAGACACAAAGGTTTAAATCATAATACTGTCTCTGTGCGGGTAAGCTGACCCAGATAATAGTACAGACCGTATAATACTACTACCTTATTACTACTGTACGTCTACAATACTTTATATTGCTCTCTCTGTCCTGCAGGTAAGCTGACCCAGATAGTGTTTGGACACTGGGACGTGGTGACGTGTCTGGCCAGGTCAGAGAGCTACATCGGGGGAGACTGCTACATCGTGTCAGGGTCCAGAGACGCTACTCTGCTACTGTGGTACTGGAGCGGACGACACCACATCATAGGAGACAACCCCAACAACAGTAAGTCTGAACACACACTCACATGCACACACACACAAACAGACAGAGACAGAGACAGACATACACAAACACACACACACAGACACACACACAGTGTAGCAGTCCTGTCTATGAGCTGAAGCCAGTAGTTGCCCTCTGTTCAAGGGTAGAGAGAGGAAGCTCTTCATATCAGCTCAAATGAATTACAGCACTTCGTCGTGGAGCTGTAGTTCATCAAGGTAGATTATTATATTAATAGAAGAATTCTTTGATCAGCAGTGAAAATTCTGGTTTCCACTTGTTATGGAATGATGGACAGAGACAAGGAGCGGGGCTGATTCCAGAATGAATCAGTTGGACTGCCATTTCATTTCTATAGGCGGGCCCGTTTTTTTTCTTCAAATGTTGTTAATGGTTTAATAGTTTTCGGCTGTGCTAACATAATTGCAAAAGTGTTTTCATTTAGCCTTGTAAAATGATAAACTTGGACTAGCTAACACAATGTGCCATCGGAACACAGGAGTGATGGTTGCTGATAATGGGCCTCTTGTACGACTATGTAGATATTCCATAAAAAATCAGCCGCTTCCAGCTGCAATAGTCATTTACCACATTAACAACTTCTATCTACACTGTATTTCTGATCTATTTGATGTTATTTTAATGGACAAAAAAATGTGCTTTTCTTTAAAAAAAACATGGACATTTCTAAGTGACCCCAAACTTTTGAACAGTGTGTATGTAATGTTGAATTAATAAAAATCCACAATCAAAGGGCAAACAATTCACACAATGAAACAATGACTGTGCAAGATTTGGCAAGAGACAGCAGAGAACATTCTGTAGAGTTTAGTGCATGCCCCTCCTTCTTGTACTCAAGACACCTTCTCTAAACACATTTAAGATGCTATTCACTGACAGATGCAACTCAATGTTCAGCCTGGCCTATAGCCGCGCACACTGCACCAATTCTGGCTTCGCAAATAAGCATAGGCTATTTAAAAAGAAGGAGCCAATGATGCTCTGTGGCTAAGTCAAGCTCTCTGGTAAGGACTTTTAAATGATTTTTATTTAGACAGGAGTAATTATATCATTTTTACGTTAGGGGAAGCCAGCCTCCGAACAGTGCACTGTGCACCCTGCCAACTTTCCTTTCTAATGTTCAAGTGGCTGAAACCAGAGATCTGTATATAATGCCTTTCAACAAGTTTAGGTCTGCATATTGTGCCCATAGAAACGCATTGGGCTTATTTCTCGCTGCAGAAACTAGCGGACGAAACAGCGCCACTCGGTCTTACTATATGTAGCCCATGTATCTGATGCTGTCTGGCCAGAAAAAGTATGACATACCATAGTCCTTTTGTCCAGACAGCGTCAGATACATGGTCTACACATACAGAGACAGAGGGGTGCTGTTTTGCTCACTCAGGTGCTTTATCTGAGATTAATGCATCTTTCTGTCGGTGCGCATCTCAGTCAAATAAATGATCATTATTTCAATATTTTATTTGATTGGGGAAGGGCGGGCCAGGCCCCCTGGGGCCCGCACATAACACTGGTGTGTGTCACTTGCGTTCCAGTAAATACTCCAGATGTCTTGCTATTCAGCTCCAGAGTGTGATTTGATTTCTGCTGCTCTTCTCACTTAGTTCCTCATACTCACTAATTATCTGTGTTCAAAACAACTGGCCTATGAGTGTGTGTGTGTGTGTGTGTGTGTGTGTGTGTGTGTGTGTGTGTGTGTGTGTGTGTGTGTGTGTGTGTGTGTGTGTGTGTGTGTGTGTGTGTGTGTGTGTGTGTGTGCATATATATAATGTATGTGTGTGCTGTGCATGAACTGGTGTCACATGAGGCTGTGGTTGAGGTGAGTGTTTTTCTCATTATCTTTACTGAAGATAATTAAGAATTTCAGCTTGGTTTGTTCCAATTAATAGAGGGTGCTGCAGCCCTATACTGCAGGAGAAAACACTCCCATGGTACACCACACACACACACACACACACACACACACACACACACACACAATGCTTACTGTACTGTGCACCTTCCCTAACAAAGGAAGGTTTCTTCTATGGAGAGAACTTCAACTAATCATATTCCATATCAATCAAACCAGGATGTTTGATATCAGTTCTTCACTATAGATGAAACACATAGTGGTCTTTAGTAGCTACCTACAGTACCAGTCAAAAGTTTGGGCACAACTAGGGTTTTTCTTTATTTTTACTTTTTTCTAAATTGTAAAATAATAGTGTAGACATCAAAACTATGAAATAACACATATGGAGTCATGTAGTAACCAAAAAAGTGTTAAACAAATTAAAATATATTTTAGATTTTAGATTCTTCAAAGTAGCCACCATTTGCCTTGATGACAGCTTTGCACACTCTTAGTATTCTCTCAACCAGCTTCACCTGTAATGCTTTTCCAACAGTCTTGAAGGAGTTCCTACATATCATTTTCACTTGTTGGCTGCTTTTCCTTCACTCTGCTGTCCAAGTCATCCCGAACCATCTCAATTGGGTTGAGGTCAGGTGATTGTGGAGGAAAAGTCATCTGATGCAGCACTCCATCACTCTCCTTCTTGGTCAAATAACCCTTACACCGCCTAGAGGTGTGATTTGGGTCATTGTCCTGTTGAAAAACAAATGATAGTTCCACTAAGTGCAAACCAGATGGGATGGCGTATCACTGCAGAATGCTGTTTTAGCCATGCTGGTTAAGTGTGCCTTGAATTCTAAATAAATCACAGACAGTGTCACCAGCAAAGCACCATCTCACCTCCTCCTCCATGCTTCATGGTGGGAACCACACATGCGGAGATCATCCATTCACCTACTCTGCATCTCACAAAGACACAGCGGTTGGAACCAAAAATCTCCAATTTGGACTCATTACACCATAAGACAGATTTCCACCAGTCTAATGTCCATTGCTCATGTTTCTTGGCCCAAGCAAGTCTCTTCTTATTTTTGGTGTCCTTTAGTAGTGGTTTCTTTGCAGCAATTCGACCATGAGGGCCTGACTCAGTCTCCTCTGAACAGTTGATGTTGAGATGTGTCTGTTACTTGAACTCCGTGAAGCATTTATTTGGGCTGCAATTTCTGAGGCTGGTAATTCTAATGAACTTATCCTCTGCTGCAGCAGAGTTAACTCTGTGTCTTCCTTTCCTGTGGCGGTCCTCATGAGAGCCAGTTTCATCATAGCGCAAGATGGTTTTTGCGACTGCACTTGAAGAAACGTTCAAAGTTCTTGATATTTTGGCTGACCTTCATGTCTTAACATAGGGATGGACTGTCGTTTCTCTTTGCTTTTTGAGCTGTTCATGCCATAATATGGACTTGGTCTTTTACCAAACAGGGCTTTCTTCTGTATACCACCCGTACCTTGTCACAACACAAGTGATTGGCTCAAACGCATTAAGAAGGAAAGAAATTCCACAAATGAACTTTTAACAAGGCACACATGTTTAAGTGAAATGCATTCCAGGTGACCACCTCATGAAGCTGGTTCTGAGAATGCCAAGAGTGTGCAAAGCTGTCATCAAGGCAAAAGGTGGCTACCTTGAAGAATCTCAAATATAAAATACATTTTGATTTGGTTACTACATGATTCCATATGTGTTATTTCATAGTTTTAATGTTTTCACTATTATTCTACAATGTAGAAAATAGTTTTAAAAAATTAAGAAATGAGTATGAACGAGTATGAACGAGTATGCGTGTCCAAACTTTTGACTGGTACTGTATTTGAGCTATTTAGTTGTATTATTAATAAAGCAGTTAATCATAATTTCCGATACAATTTTAAGATGAACAATAATACTTTTTGTCAGACTTCAGTTCACAGCAATCTAGGTCGGAGAGTATTATATGATTCATGTATGACAGAGTTGAAGATGTTGTAACCATTGGCAGGAAGAGGACAGTGCCCTCTAATGTACACCAGCCTGCATGTGTCCTTAAACACCTCAGGCATCAAAGGTCCGTGCCCAGTCAGCCCACAGAAAAGACTAAAGCTTGCCTGCGCCAGTTTTCCCACAAAGGTGTTTTATCAACATTTATCAATGTTGAACTTGATGGGAAACTTTGCTTATCTCCATGCAAATCTCAGATCTTGAGTATTTACCACGTCTAGGGGTTGATCAACTGTATTGCAAGCAAATATTGTTCTTTTGAGGGAAATGGAGGCGTTTGATACACAGGAATGATAATAATGGTAGGCTAATAAAAACATTAAAACATATGCCTAATGATGAAACAGATGCATTTTCCATTGGTAAGGAGATCTCATGTAGACTTTTATTCCCGCTACAAAACACATATTAGGCTACCATTTATCCGTTGCTCAGAATTTAGTGAGAAATGTACGCATTCTTGATAAATGAGGCCCCTGGTCATTAAAATTACTTCCAGCTCAATCCCCCACCTGCTTCTCAGGCCCAGCCCGACCCAGACCACTGCAATGTGAGGTGGGGTGGGGAGGTTGTGTTGGCTGGCTTGGGGGGGCTCAGTGTAGGCTGATTGAATCTTTTGTAGGGCAGGTGAGCTGGATGAGTCTGTGGTCTCTCTGGAGGCCTCACACTGTCCTGGAACTGACAGGTCTGTTCTGGTCCTACCCTCTAAGGGACTGGAGAAGAGAGAGGGGTGAAAGGGAGGAGAGGGGAGAAGAAAGAGGGATGAGAGGAGAGAGGAAGGAAAGGACATATGGGGTGAGAGGAGAGAGGGGTGGAAGGGAGTAGAAGGGAGGAGAGGAGAGAGGGACAAGAAGGGGAGAGACTCCAGGTGTCCAGGACCTCCCTTCACTAGCCTCTCCCCCAGCCGTCATCAATCATGGGACAGTGTGAGGGGAGGGTGGTTGGGGAAGGGATGATCTGCCGTCACAACATTTATATGACAATTGACAAGAACCTCGCTAGAAGCAGCTGGGTGGGTGTCACTCTCACAATGTCTGTGGTCAGTTATTTATCAACATAACAACACATTTGAGTCCCAATGAATGCTCTTATTTCAGAAAGTTACATTCTTCTCAATCGCTCCTAATAAGTGCATCCCCCAGTGAAGTGCGCTCTGTTGCAACGATCCCAAGCCATGGTATGTTGTCCTTAATAAAACCCAACTGTTGTGTTCCAGGTGACTACCCGGCACCGCGAGCTGTGCTGACCGGCCATGACCATGAGGTGGTGTGTGTCTCTGTGTGTGCCGAGCTGGGACTGGTCATCAGTGGAGCCAAAGGTCAGCAGAGACAGCCTGAGTCCCAAATGGCACTCTATTCCCTGTGTAGTGCACTTCTTTTGACCAGGTCCCATATGGCTCTGTTCCAAAGTAGTGCACTATCTCCTTCATCTAATAATAATGATTAATCTTGTTTATAAAGTGCTTTTCTCGCACCCAAAGCACTATAGAAAGAAGTACTATAAAATTGAAGTCACAGTATTTAAAAAAAAACAAACATACACTATATAAAAACAAGTATGTGGACACCCCTTCAGATTAGTGGATTTGGCTGTCAGCCACATACGTTGCTGACATGTGTATAAAATCGACCACACAGCCATGCAATCTCCATAGAAAACACTGGCAGTAGAATGGTATTACTGAAGGACTTTTAACGCGGCACAGTCATAGGATGCCACCTTTTCAACAAGTCAGTACGTCAAATTTCTGCCCTGCTAGAGCCACCCCGGTCAACTGTAAGTGCTGTTATTGTGAAGTGGAAACGTGTAGGAGCAACAACGGCTCTGCCGCAAAGTGGTAGGCCACACAAGCTCACAGAACGGGACCGCCGAGTGCTTAAGCGCGTAATGTGTAAAAAATTGTCTGTCCTCGGTTGCAACAATCACTACTGAGTTCCTAACTGTTACTGGAAACAATGTCAGCACAATAACTTTTTGTTCAGAGCTTCATGAAATGGGTTTCCATGGCCGAGCAGCCGTACACAAGCCTAAGAACACCATGTGCAATGCCAAGTGTCGGCTGAAGTGGTGTGAAACTCACCCATTGGACTCTGGAGCAGTGGAAATGCGTTCTCTGGAGTTGGTCCCCCCTTTTCCAAATGAAGTTGGTCTCCCCATCTGGAAAAGGGGGGACCAACTCCATGTTAATGCTCATCATTTTGGAATGAGATGTTCGACGGGCAGGTGTCCACATACTTTTGGGTAGCGGCATCAGCCAAACCCAGATTCGTCCGTCGGTCTGCCACATGGCGAAGCTTCACTCCAGAGAACGCGTTTCCACTGCTCCAGAGTCTAATGGCGGAGAGCTTTACACCACTCCATTCTAAGCTTGGCATTGCGCATGGTGATCTTAGGCTTGTAGTTGGCTGCTCGGCTATGGAAACCCATGTCTTGAAGCTCTCAACAAACATTTATTGTACTGACATTGCTTCCAGTGGCAGTTTGGAACTCAGTAGAGAGTGTTGCAACTGAGGACAGATGATTTTTACGTGCTGCACGCTTCAGAACTTGGCGGTCCCTTTCTGTGAGCTTGTGTGGCCTACCACTTTGCGGCAGAGCCGTTGTTGCTCCTAGACGTTTCCACCTCACAATAGCAGCACTTACAGTTGACCGGGGCAGCTCTAGCAGGGCAGAAATTTGATAAGCTGACAGGTTGGAAAGGTGGCATCCTTTGATGGTGCCACGTTGAAAGTCACTGAGTTCTTAAGTAAGGCCATTCGTCTGCCAATATTTGTCTATGGAGATTGCATGGCTGTGTGCTCGATTTTATACACCTGTCAGCAACGTGTGTGGCTGAAATAGCCCAATCCACTAATTTGAAAGGGTGTCCACATACTTTTGTTTATATGGTGTATTTGAGTTGGCTGATAGGATTGTAATGTCACATGCCACAGTACATAGTTGAGTTATCTCAGTTAGGAGTGGAATGTTGAGTATCTCAGTTAGGAGTGGAATGTTGAGTAACATTCTTGAAACAGTGTGTGTGCATACGTCCGTGCGTGTTCGTGTGTAACTCTATCTTGCTCTCCCTCCAGAGGGTCCATGTCTGGTCCACACTATAACAGGGGACCTGCTGCGGGCCCTGGAGGGCCCAGATAACTGCCTGTGTCCCCGCCTCATATCCGTGTCCAGCGAGGGCCACTGTATTATCTGCTACGAGAGAGGACGTTTCTGTAACTTCAGCATCAATGGAAAACTACTGGCTCAGATGGAGGTCAACGACTCAACACGGGTAAGACCACAGACACAATATGTGCCTAGTAAAAGTCTACACGCCTTACACAGTCTTCACATTTTCACAATTCCAAATTCCAAACTACAACATTTTCAGACAAGATAGAACTGCCAAAGGGGGCGGTGTTGCAATCTACTGCAAAGATAGCCTGCAGAGTTCTGTCCTACTATCCAGGTCTGTGCCCAAACAATTTGAACTTCTACTTTTAAAAATCCACCTCTCTAAAAACAAGTCTCTCACCGTTGCCGCCTGCTATAGACCACCCTCTGCCCCCAGCTGTGCTCTGGACACCATATGTGAACTGATTGCCCCCCATCTATCTTCAGAGCTCGTGCTGCTAGGCGACCTAAACTGGAACATGCTTAACACCCCAGCCATCCTACAATCTAAACTTGATGCCCTCAATCTCACACAAATTATCAATGAACCTACCAGGTACCCCCCCAAAGCCTTAAACACGGGCACCCTCATAGATATCATCCTAACCAACTTCCCCTCTAAATACACCTCTGCTGTCTTCAACCAAGATCTCAGCGATCACTGCCTCATTGCCTGCATCCGTAATGGGTCAGCGGTCAAACGACCTCCACTCATCACTGTAAAACGCTCCCTGAAACACTTCAGCGAGCAGGCCTTTCTAATCGACCTGGCCGGGGTGTCCTGGAAGGATATTGATCTCATCCCGTCAGTAGAGGATGCCTGGATATTTTTTAAAATGCCTTCCTAACAATCTTAAATAAACATGCCCCATTCAAGAAAATTAGAACCAGGAACAGATATAGCCCTTGGTTCTCCCCAGACCTGACTGCCCTTAACCAACACAAAAACATCCTATGGCGTTCTGCATTAGCATCGAACAGCCCCGTGATATGCAGCTGTTCAGGGAAGCTAGAAACCGTTATACACAGGCAGTTAGAAAAGCCAAGGCTAGCTTTTTCAAGCAGAAATTTGCTTCCTGCAACACTAACTCAAAAAGTTCTGGGACACTGTAAAGTCCATGGAGAATAAGAACACCTCCTCCCAGCTGCCCACTGCACTGAAGATAGGAAACACTGTCACCACTGATAAATCCACCATAATTGAGAATTTCAATAAGCATTTTTCTACGGCTGGCCATGCTTTCCACCTGGCAACTCCTACCCCGGTCAACAGCACTGCACCCCCAACAGCAACTCGCCCAAGCCTTCCCCATTTCTCCTTCTCCCAAATCCATTCAGCTGAAGTTCTGAAAGAGCTGAAAAATCTGGACCCCTACAAATCAGCCGGGCTAGACAATCTGGACCCTTTCTTTCTAAAATTATCTGCCGAAATTGTTGCCACCCCTATTACTAGCCTGTTCAACCTCTCTTTCGTGTCATCTGAGATTCCCAAAGATTGGAAAGCAGCTGCGGTCATCCCCTCTTCAAAGGGGGGACACTCTTGACCCAAACTGTTACAGACCTATATCTATCCTACCATGCCTTTCTAAGGTCTTCAAAGCCAAGTCAACAAACAGTTTACCGACCATTTCGAATCTCACCATACCTTCTCTGCTATGCAATCTGGTTTCAGAGCTGGTCATGGGTGCACCTCAGC
Organism: Oncorhynchus nerka; assembly: GCF_034236695.1. NCBI lineage: Eukaryota > Metazoa > Chordata > Actinopteri > Salmoniformes > Salmonidae > Oncorhynchus > Oncorhynchus nerka. The sequence goes on from NC_088406.1 coordinate 39,809,300, forward strand.
CACGCTCAAGGTCCTAAACGATATCTTAACCGCCATCGATAAGAAACATTACTGTGCAGCCGTATTCATTGATCTGGCCAAGGCTTTCGACTCTGTCAACCACCGCATCCTCATCGGCAGACTCGACAGCCTTGGTTTCTCAAATGATTGCCTCGCCTGGTTCACCAACTACTTCTCTGATAGAGTTCAGTGTGTCAAATCGGAGGGTCTGCTGTCCGGACCTCTGGCAGTCTCTATGGGGTGCCACAGGGTTCAATTCTTGGACCGACTCTCTTCTCTGTATACATCAATGAGGTCGCTCTTGCTGCTGGTGAGTCTCTGATCCACCTCTACGCAGACGACACCATTCTGTATACTTCCGGCCCTTCTTTGGACACTGTGTTAACAACCCTCCAGGCAAGCTTCAATGCCATACAACTCTCCTTCCGTGGCCTCCAATTGCTCTTAAATACAAGTAAAACTAAATGCATGCTCTTCAACCGATCGCTACCTGCACCTACCCGCCTGTCCAACATCACTACTCTGGACGGCTCTGACTTAGAATACGTGGACAACTACAAATACTTAGGTGTCTGGTTAGACTGTAAACTCTCCTTCCAGACCCATATCAAACATCTCCAATCCAAAGTTAAATATAGAATTGGCTTCCTATTTCGCAACAAAGCATCCTTCACTCATGCTGCCAAACATACCCTTGTAAAATTGACCATCCTACCAATCCTCGACTTTGGCGATGTCATTTACAAAATAGCCTCCAAATCCCTACTCAACAAATTGGATGCAGTCTATCACAGTGCCATCCGTTTTGTCACCAAATCCCCATATACTACCCACCATTGCGACCTGTACGCTCTCGTTGGCTGGCCCTCGCTTCATACTCGTCGCCAAACCCACTGGCTCCATGTCATCTACAAGACCCTGCTAGGTAAAGTCCCCCCTTATCTCAGCTCGCTGGTCACCATAGCATCTCCCACCTGTAGCACACGCTCCAGCAGGTATATCTCTCTAGTCACCCCCAAAACCAATTCTTTCTTTGGCCGCCTCTCCTTCCAGTTCTCTGCTGCCAATGACTGGAACGAACTACAAAAATCTCTTAAATTGGAAACACTTATCTCCCTCACTAGCTTTAAGCACCAACTGTCAGAGCATCTTACAGATTACTGCACCTGTACATAGCCCACCTATAATTTAGCCCAAACAACTACCTCTTTCCCAACTGTATTTAATTTATTTATTTATTTTGCTCCTTTGCACCCCATTATTTTTATTTCTACTTTGCACATTCTTCCATTGCAAAACTACCATTCCAGTGTTTTACTTGCTATATTGTATTTACTTTGCCACCATGGCCTTTTTTGCCTTTACCTCCCTTCTCACCTAATTTGCTCACATTGTATATAGACTTGTTTTTTTTTTACTGTATTATTGACTGTATGTTTGTTTTACTCCATGTGTAACTCTGTGTCGTTGTATGTGTCGAACTGCTTTGCTTTATCTTGGCCAGGTCGCAATTGTAAATGAGAACTTGTTCTCAACTTGCTTACCTGGTTAAATAAAGGTGAAATAAAAAAATAAAAAAATAAAAAATTTGACTGTCTTAAAATTAAATATAAAAAAGGGATTCAATTGGGGAGGTTTTCCACCGATCTACAGAACCTACTCCACATTTTAAAAGTGAAAGAGAATTATATAACATTCTCCAAATGAATAATAATATATGTATATTTAAATTAAGATATCTTGATTGCATTCTTGATTGCATAGGTCCTCACACCCCTTTTTTAAATCTGAATTGCTCAAGCTCAGTAAATTGTGTTTGTAATCATTGTTGGACAGCAGTATTCAAACTTTGTGCACTACATAGGGCCTAGGGTCTAAATATCTAAAGTAGTTTACTACATAGGGCCTAGGGTCTAAATATCTAAAGTAGTTTACTACATAGGGCCTAGGCTGTGATTTGAGGTAGATTATGTCGTTATTGTGATGTATTTTTATGTTATTTATTATTATTATGATGTGCTCCCTAGGCCATTATGCTGAGTAGTGATGGTCAGAACCTGGTGACAGGTGGAGACAACGGGGTAGTGGAGGTGTGGCAGGCCTGTGACTTCAAACAACTCTACATCTACCCAGGCTGTGATGCTGGTGTCCGCGCAATGGACCTCTCTCACGACCAGAGGTTAGTCCTGTTAGTCCACCCAGTTAGGTTGCCTCTACAACAGGATCAATGGTGTGTGTGTGTGCGTGCGTGCGTGCGTGCGTGTGTGCGTGCGTGCGTGTAGAGCGTGCGTGCGTGTAGAGCGGTATGTAGGCTGTAACACTGAAAGGGCCTGTGTGTTTCATGCTTGTCAGGGTACATTTGGGGAAACGGAACGTTCGCAGTTCAGTGAGCTTTGTTTTCTTTAAATAGAACCGGTTGCCATAGAGACAACGAAATTGCAGTGCAAGGTTCTGAAAGCACACTTGCCTTGGAGCAATACACAAGCGTCACTTTCCTCACACACACATACATACACACACACCAGACACACACCACACACACACTCCCTCACACACATACACACACACACACCTATTGTGTTTATGTTAGTAAAGTAATGGGTCATATAGAGGTACATTGTGTTGATGAACATACTGTATTGTGTGTGTGTGTGTGTGTCCTCCCCCAGGACTCTCATCACTGGCATGGCATCCGGCAGCATTGTGGCGTTCAACATCGACTTCAACCGGTGGCACTACGAGCACCAGAACAGATACTGAGGGTTACAGAGACAGAGAGGCAGTACAACATGGCCGCAGGTTTGGAGGACACCTGAACACTACTGTTAACCAACTACACAGGTTAGCTGCTGTTAACTACCTATACAAGTTAGCTAATTATGGTATAAGAGTTAACTAATGCTAACTAACCTCACAGGTCAACTAACTAACCATAAACTGTAGGAATACAGTGGGGTCCACAATTATTGACACCCTTGATGAAGATGAACAATAATGACTGTATAAAATAAATAATTCTGAAACTGAGCTATATTATATGCTCCCAAAAATGTGAGAATTATATTATTTTATGTTAATAGAATTGCTTAGAGAAATAAATGTTGTTTAACACGTTTAAAAAACTATTCTCAAAAAGGTAGGAGTGAAAATTAAAGCTCCCTGAAGATTCTTAGAAATAAAGTTGTCAAAAGTGTAGTATTTGGTACCATATCCCTAGCATGCAATGACTACATCAAGCTTAGGATCCTACAAACTTGTTGGATGCATTTTCAGTGTTTTTAGGTTGTGTTTCTGATTATAGAATCGTATAAATGAATGGTAAATAATGTATTCTGTCATTTTGGAGTCACTTTTACTGTAAATAAGAATATGATACGTTTCTAAACATTTCGTAATTAATGTGGATGCTACCATGATTACAGATAATCCTGAGTGAATAATGATGAGTGGGAAAGTGGGTCAAAATCATACCCCCAAGACATGCTAACCTCTCACCATTACCAATAACACGGGAGGTTAGAATGTCTTGGGGGTATGATCTTTGACCTGTGATAATGTGAAGTACCCAAAAGGGCCACTAGATGTTGTGTGATAGATTACATACAATCCTTAAAAGAAACCAAAATGCTGGTAGTTTATTGATAAACTTTAAACATTTCCATTAATACCCTCCCTTTGCAACCTATATTTAAAAAATATATATATATATTACTTGTTAAACAAAATATCCCTTTCTCTGAGCAATTGAATTAGTGTAAAATAATACTTTTTTTGTTATTATACAATATGGCTCAGTATTTGAATTATTTCTTTTATACAGTCATTTTTGCTCATATTTATCAAGGGTGTCAATCATTTCAGACCCCACTGTAGATACTAAGGCCTAGAAAAAGACAGGTTAAAATACAGGTTAAAAGACATGGAGAAAAAATCCCTTCAACTGATGATCTTAGAAGAAGAGGTCAGTTATAATGCTACAGTGACAGTTTCTTTCAACACTGATTTAAAAAAAATGATTTTATTCAACTGGTCATATTTAAAACTGTGAAAAATACAATAAACAAACCTACGGTTAATAACGTTTATACAACATTTGTATGTCAAATACATATCAAACTTGGGACACTTTTCTAGGAAAAAAGGAAAAAACTGTTGTATATAAGGATGATGGAAAGAGTTTATTTCCAGAAAAGATTTGAAAAGAACAAGACGTCTCCATTTAGTCTCCATTTTGACAGTTGAACCATAATTCTCTGTTCCAAGCCATGACCTGACTCCCTGACATCGTATCTTAGAGTGCGTCCAAAATGGTACCCTGCTCCCTTTATAGTGCGCAACATTTGATCAGGACTCATAGGGCTCTGGTCAAAAGAAAGGCACTATAAAGGGATTAGCGTGCCATTTGGGACGTAGATTAGTTGGTTTGTAATAATGACTGATAGTTGGTCTCCCATCACAGTAGTCTATTGATGTAGGTGTCAAAAACAACAAATTGTTCTATGTTAACTTGATAATGTGTTTACATGTCTGTAAGGGCAATTTCAGAATTCTACGTACTGTGTGAAATGTGTCCATTGTAATTGTAATTTGTTTCTTAATCACGTTTCACATTATTAGCAGGAAATAACAATCCTTGTAATGATTTCCATCCCATTTGTTGTTCGGTAACAATTTTATTTATATTTCAACAAAGGCAAGGATTTAAAATGACTTTTATCTACTTTTAAAATGACTACCACAGGCTAGTCAGGTTTAGCACTGAATGATTTAGTCGTCATGGTTTCTATTTCCAGCTAATGGATTGATAAGGAAGGCAGTGCAAGACATCAGTCGTAGAAACTCTGGATGAGAACTATGGCAACTCAATATGAAAACGATCAATACCATGAGTTTATTAAAGCCTGCAATCCAGACCTGTTTTGTACTACCATTCCACTCATTGTACTCTGTGTCATATGCTAAATATGACATGATATTTGGCATGGCAAGTAGTGGAAAGGAATGGAATGTTAGTGCAAACAGACTGATACCCAAGCTAAATGAAAGGTTGGGGCATGTAGCTAACCTAACCAAGAACAGGCTATAGTCATCCAAAAATGATTCTTCATTATTTTGAATAAACAGAAAATATTACAACAATGTTAAATATACCACATGTGAGTTGACAGTAAGATGAAAAGGAAAAAACTAAATGATATTATGCAAATAGTTTGGATTTGCATTGTAATGGTACAGACAGCAGCCTAGCTAAACCAGGGGCTCTACATGCAGAGACCCACAGTGGCTGTAGTATGGAAAATCCATCTTACTTTACTGGTTTGATTCATAATAACCATCCATATGAATTTGACATTCTGGGTTAATTTAGAATATTTGACAAATATTTGTGTAAGGAGGATTTAGCTAAATAAATGCATTTTATTTGTGTTGCCATTAGCACTGCAATTTGATGTCGTTTTTTTAAACAACATTTCTTATTGCTTTCAATTTTTCGTTTAGATTTGTATGTAATATATTTTGTTGATATAAGTATATCATATGATTTTACAAGTTATTTGTATTTATCTATTGTTTTTTGCTTATGTTGCAATTTCCGAGGTATTTTCCTTGTGTTTGTTGGAAGCTGTTTTACATTAAGCTCTGCCAATATATACAGATTGATCAACTGTGTAATATAAAATTGGTTTCCTTTTTGTTGTATTTATAATAAAAATGAATAAAGCAAGCTCTTATGCAGGTGAATTTCCATTCTTTATAGCAGTCTAAACATATCTAGTACTATGTTTACCTAATAGTCTGGCATATAGAATAGAGTATGTATATGTATTTTACTAATAAACCCATGCACTAAAAGTTATCTCAAGAGTGGATGCTCAACGTGCTAAAATGTTTATTGTGTTTGTTGTTGTTTTAATACTATCTTCTGGATCTGGTACAGATTATCCTATACTGCCATCTACTGACTGGATGTTGTTATTGCTGCTGCTGTGGCTGCTGTTTGTACATCCCAGATTGTTCTACTGTCGTCCCCCTGGAACGACGCAGCACAATGACCAGGCTCTCAGATTGAAGAAGTGATTTAGTCACAGGTTTGGCTTGATGATGACCACAGCTAAAGGGTTGCTTCTTCAGGAACAAAGACCATTCACTAACATCATCAGGAACAAAGACCATTCACTAACATCATCAGGAACAAAGACCATTCACTAACATCATCAGGAACAAAGACCATTCACTAACATCATCAGGAACAAAGACCATTCACTAACATCATCAGGAACAAAGACCATTCACTAACATCATCAAGAAGAAAGACCATTCACTAACATCATCAGGAACAAAGACCATTCACTAACATCATCAGGAACAAAGACCATTCACTAACATCATCAGGAACAAAGACCATTCACTAACATCATCAGGAACAATGACCATTCACTAACATCATCAGGAACAAAGACGTGCTACTGGTAATGAATCCCAATCAAATTGGCTTCACATGTAGTCACTGAATCTTAAATATCATCGGGTAACAATACATATTTTGCACAATAACATACTTTCAATCAGTACATTTTCTTTCTCTCACAGCAGAAATTTGGTAACAAATGTCTTTTGGACAATTACATTCCGCAGATAGATACAGTCAGTCACTGTCCTTATCTCTCTAGACCTGTCAACTCACTATCCACTCTCTAGACCTGTCAACTCACTGTCCTTATCTCTCTAGACCTGTCAACTCACTGTCCACTCTCTAGACCTGTCAACTCACTGTCCACTCTCTATACCTGTCAACTCACTGTTCTTATCTCTCTAGACCTGTCAACTCACAGTCCTTATCTCTCTAGACCTGTCAACTCACTGTCCTTATCTCTCTAGACCTGTCAACTCACTGTCCTTATCTCTCTAGACCTGTCAACTCACTTTTCTTCTCTGTCTACACCTGTCAACTCACTGTCCTTATCTCTCTAGACCTGTCAACTCACTGTCCTTATCTCTCTAGACCTGTCAACTCACTGTTCTTCTCTCTCTAGACCTGTCAACTCACTGTTCTTCTCTCTCTAGACCTGTCAACACACTGTCCTTATCTCTCTAGACCTGTCAACTCACTGTGTCTCTGTCTAGACCTGTCAACTCACTGTCCTTATCTCTCTAGACCTGTCGACTCACTGTCCTTCTCTCTCTAGACCTGTCAACTCACTGTGCTTATCTCTCTAGACCTGTCAACTCACTTTTCTTCTCTGTCTACACCTGTCAACTCACTGTCCTTATCTCTCTAGACCTGTCAACTCACTGTCCTTATCTCTCTATACCTGTCAACTCACTGTTCTTCTCTCTCTAGACCTGTCAACTCACTGTTCTTCTCTCTCTAGACCTGTCAACACACTGTCCTTATCTCTCTAGACCTGTCAACTCACTGTGTCTCTGTCTAGACCTGTCAACTCACTGTCCTTATCTCTCTAGACCTGTCGACTCACTGTCCTTATCTCTCTAGACCTGTCAACTCACTGTCCTTATCTCTCTATACCTGTCAACTCACTGTTCTTCTCTCTCTAGACCTGTCAACTCACTGTTCTTCTCTCTCTAGACCTGTCAACACACTGTCCTTATCTCTCTAGACCTGTCAACTCACTGTGTCTCTGTCTAGACCTGTCAACTCACTGTCCTTATCTCTCTAGACCTGTCGACTCACTGTCCTTCTCTCTCTAGACCTGTCAACTCACTGTGCTTATCTCTCTAGACCTGTCAACTCACTGTCCTTATCTCTCTAGACCTGTCAACTCACTGTGCTTCTCCCCCTAGACCTGTCAACTCATTGTTCTTTTCTCTCTAGACCTGTCAACTCACTGTCCTTCTCTCTCTAGACCTGTCAACTCACTATCCGTATCTCTCTAGACCTGTCAACTCATTGTGTCTCTGTCTAGACCTGTCAACTCACTGTGTCTATGTCTAGACCTGTCAACTCACTGTCCTTATCTCTCTAGACCTGTCAACTCACTGTGTCTCTGTCTAGACCTGTCAACTCACTGTCCTTCTCTCTCTAGACCAACTCACTGTCCTTATGTCTCTATACCTGTCAACTCACTGTCCTTATCTCTCTAGACCTGTCAACTCACTGTCCTTATCTCTCTAGACCTGTCAACTCACTGTCCTTCTCTCTCTAGACCTGTCAACTCACTGTCCTTATCTCTCTAGACCTGTCAACTCATTGTGTCTCTGTCTAGACCTGTCAACTCACTGTGTCTCTGTCTAGACCTGTCAACTCACTGTGTCTCTGTCTAGACCTGTTAACTCACTGTCCTTATCTCTCTAGACCTGTCAACTCACTGTCCTTATCGCTCTAGACCTGTCAACTCACTGTGCTTCGCCCCCTAGACCTGTCAACTCACTGTGCTTCTCTCTCTAGACCTGTCAACTCACTGTCCTTCTCTCTCTAGACCTGTCAACTCATTGTGTCTGTCTAGACCTGTCAACTCACTGTGTCTCTGTCTAGACCTGTCAACTCACTTGTGTCTCTGTCTAGACCTGTCAACTCACTGTGCTTCTCTCTCTAGACCTGTCAACTCACTGTCCTTATCTCTCTAGACCTGTCAACTCATTGTGTCTCTGTCTAGACCTGTCAACTCACTGTGTCTCTGTCTAGACCTGTCAACTCACTGTGTCTCTGTCTAGACCTGTCAACTCACTGTGTCTCTGTCTAGACCTGTCAACTCACTGTGTCTCTGTCTAGACCTGCCAACTTACTGTGCTTCTCAATTTCAATTAAATTCAATTTAAAGGCTTTATTGGCATGGGAAACATATGTTAACATTGCCAAAGCAAGTGAAGTAGAAAATAAACAAAAGTGAAATAACGAATGAAACAGTAAACATTACACTCACAGAAGTTCCAAAAGAATAAAGACATTTCAAATGTAATATTATGTCTATATACAGTGTTGTAACGATGTGCAAATATGGAAAATAAAGAAATATTTACAAAATCACACAAAAATGATCAATGGAAATCAAATTGATCAACCCATGGAGGTCTGGATTTGGAGTCACACTCAAAATTAAAGTGGAAAACCACACTACAGGCTGATCCAACTTTGATGTAATGTCCTTAAAACAAGCCAAAATGAGGCTCAGTAGTGTGTGTGGCCTCCACGTGCCTGTATGACCTCCCTACAACGCCTGGGCATGCTCCTGATGAGGTGGCGGATGGTCTCCTGAGGGATCTCCTCCCAGACCTGGACTAAAGCATCCGCCAACTCCTGGACAGTCTGTGGTGCAACGTGGCGTTGGTGGATGGAGCGAGACATGATGTCCCAGATGTGCTCAATTGGATTCAGGTCTGGGGAACGGGCGGGCCAGTCCAAGGCATCAATCTCTTGCATTAGAAGGAACCCAGGGCCAACAGCACCAGCATATGGTCTCACAAGGGGTCTGAGGATCTCATCTCGGTACCTAATGGCAGTCAGGCTACCTCTGGCGAGCACATGGAGGGCTGTGCGGCCCCCCAAAGAAATGCCACCCCACACCATGACTGACCCACTGCCAAACCGGTCATGCTGGAGGATTTTGCAGGCAGCAGAACGTTCTCCACGGCGTCTCCAGACTGTCACGTCTGTCACATGTGCTCAGTGTGAACCTGCTGTCATCTGTGAAGAGCACAGGGCGCCAGTGGCGAATTTGCCAATCTTGGTGTTCTCTGGCAAATGCCAAACGTCCTGCACGGTGTTGGGCTGTAAGCACAACCCCCACCTGTGGACGTCGGGCCCTCATACCACCCTCATGGAGTCTGTTTCTGACCGTTTGAGCAGACACATGCACATTTGTGGCTTGCTGAAGGTCATTTTGCAGGGCTCTGGCAGTGCTCCTCCTGCTCCTCCTTGCACAAAGGCGAAGGTAGCGGTCCTGCTGCTGGGTTGTTGCCCTCCTACGGCCTCCTCCACGTCTCCTGATGTACTGGCCTGTCTCCTGGTAGTGCCTCCATGCTCTGGACACTACGCTGACAGACACAGCAAACCTTCTTGCCACAGCTCGCATTGATGTCCGTCTCATGCTACCACTAGAGTGAAAGCACCATTCAAAAGTGACCAAAACATCAGCCAGGAAGCATAGGAACTAAGAAGTGGTCTGTGGTTATCACCTGCAGAACCACTCCTTTATTGGGGGTGTCTTGCTAATTGCCTATAATTTCCACCTGTTGTCTATTCCATTTGCACAACAGCATGTGAAATTTATTGTCGATCAGTGTTGCTTCCTAAGTGGACAGTTTGATTTCACAGAAGTGTGATTGACTTGGAGTTACATTGTGTTGTTTAAGTGTTCCTTTTATTTTTTTGAGCAGTGTATATTCCATCAACCAATCCGTATGGTATAGCAGAATGCCCGGATAGCTTCCAGCTCCCCTCTCTGGTCCTCTGTAAAGTGTGTAATATATTATATCTCCAGCAGCACTAAGAACTGGAGAATAGCTTAACGCTAGATAGTTAGATAGATGACTGGGCAGGGACGCAGCCATGGGTGGGCCTGGGAGGGCATAGGCCCACCCACTGGGGAGCAAGGCCCAGCCAATCAGAATGAGTTTTTCCCCACAAAAGGGCTTTATTACAGACAGAAATACTCCTCGGTTTCATCAGATGGTCTCAGACAATCCCGCAGGTGAAGAAGCTGTATGTGGAGATCCTGGGCTGGCCGGTTGGACGTACTGCCAAATTCTCTAAAATGACATTGGAGGCATCTTATTGTAGAGAAATGAACATTCAATTATCTGGCAACAGCTCTGGTGGACATTTCTGCAGTCAGCATGCCAATTGCACGCTCCATCAACTTGAGCCATCTGTAGCATTGTGTTGTGTGGCAAAACTGCACATTTAGGAGTGGCCTTTTATTGTCCCCGGCACAAGGTGCACCTGTGTAATGATCACGCTGTTTAATCAGCTTCTTGATATGCCACAACTGTCAGGTGGATGGATTATATTGCCAAAGGAGAAATGCTCACTAACAGGGATGTAAACAAATTTGGCAACAACATTTTAGAGAAATAAGCTTTTTATGCATTTCTGTGATCTTTTATTTCAGCTCATGTAACATGGGACCAACACTTTACATGTGGCGTTTATATTTCTTGTTCAGTATAAATACATGATATCTTTACATGACAGGTGTCATACAGCATGTCTTATTGAATGTTCCGACTCTTAGATGACATCTTTTCACTTGGAAGTGTTTTTCTGAACAAGTTGTAATGAATGGGATGCTATATCACTTCACTGAAATAGATAACTGACTGGATGCAAACATTTTCAAAATGAATAATAAATGTTTTTGAATTTATATAGTGCTTTTCAAGGACCCAAAGTCATTATTGTTATCATTATTATTTTTCAAAATGTATGTTTAATCACAGAAATACTTAAGATGCCCTATTCAGGGCGTATGAGGTCCCGTCAAGTTAAATGGAAGATTTTGATCTGTAGGTTTACATAGTTGTTGTGTTAGCAGGTTGGTTGCCCTGCAGTACTCATCTCCCAACACCAGGAGACTTCAGCGGGCGAGTCAGTTTTTCCTGAAAAAAGGCTTAACTACTGTATGTCTGTGTGGTGTCTCAGAAAAGATAAGCAGATACAGATTCTCTGCCTTAGTAATCTCTCAGGGCCAGCGCAGAACCCATCCAGAATACACCTTTAACCTCGACCCTAACCTCTAACCTTTAACCCTAACCCCACCCTAACTGATTTCTGTGAATGGCTCTGACCCCAGTGAATCTTAGGGTTAACTGACAATGTAGCCGGAATGGCAAATCAATGTTTAAGTAATTGGCAGGCATCTTGACAGACTGTCGTCGTGAATACAGGGACATGGGCTAGTGTTAGTACAGGGATACGTGCCCCCTGTCCTTCCTCGTTCTCTTTCCTTTCTCTCCTTTCTCCCCTCTCTCTTCTTTCGGGGTCTAGAAGTCTAGAAGGGCGAGGTGGGGGAGCGGACGGTGTCAGCAGAGCTAGGGGAGGTGGGGGAGGGGCTGGGAGAGTAATCTTCTGACTCTGAAGTAAAATCAGCAGGAGAAAGGGCAGGGTTGTTGGATCTGTGGGTGGAGCTTTGACTGGCGTTAGTGGGGAAGCCAGTTGGTTGGGGATGGGGATGGGGCTGGAGGCAGGGCTTCAGGCAGGGCTTCAACCTCACACCCTGCTGGTGTCTTAGTCTGAAAACCTGCCGCTCCTTATCAAGAGGGGTGGTCTGAAAGGGAGAGAGGAGAGAGGGAGAGGGAGGAGAGAAGAGAGGGGGAGAGAGAAGGGGGTGAGAGAGGGAGAAAGAAAACAAAGAGAGAGAGATAGGGGGAGAGAGGGGCAAAGAGAGAGAATCAGGAGCGAGGAGAGAGGCAGAGAAAGAGAGAAGAGGGAGAGAGGGGGATGAGGTAGAAGAGGACATGCATTAGATGTCGGAGTTACATGAGAAGAACCTAATGTTTGGGGCTGTACACATTCGGAACAGTCCTAAACACCTACACAGCCTTGAGTAAGAATGACTAAGAGGGATCCTTACTGTGATAATAACAGTGTGGTGTGATGGTGTGTGTGTCCTTACTGTGATAATAACAGTGTGGTGTGATGGTGTGTGTGTCCTTACTGTGATAACAGACACTCCAGCAGTGGTGCTGCAGGCTTTAGGACCCGTGTTGAAGTGTTTCTTAATCTTCCCAGCAACAGAGAGCTGCTGGTCGTTCACTAATCGCCCATCATCCTGGAACGCAAACAGAACCTGGTCAACCAACACACACACACACCTACCATATGTATGTTCTAAGTACTACGTTCTAGTTACTCACATTGATCCAGGGGTGATCCAGAACCTGCAGAGCTGTGTATCTCTGTTCCACCTTCACCTGCAGCATCCCTGTGATCAGCTCCTACAGTAAACCCAATCAAACAGCTTGTTAAAAAAAATGTTTTAATTAAAATGTTTTGTCACTAAGTGAAGGGATTAAACCATAGACCAACCTTAGCAGTGACAGACATGTTGTCCCAGGACGGTGAAGGGAAGTCTAGTTGTCCCGTTAGAATCTGGTCCAACAGAATCTCCTGGTCCTCACTGCTCCTTGACAAAAACAACAGCAAGTGTCATGTCATTATCATCATCAGCATTATAATGTTATCGTCTATCTGGGTATGCTGAAATACTATGGCCGGGATTCAATGCAAGGCGCGTTATAGCGCAGCAGACTAAAACTGACTTTAAAAGGTAATTTACGCTTCAGCCAACATGAGAAGCTTTTACTATGACTGTGATCTCCACAAATGTCTGGGAAAATGCCTTTAAACAGCTTATTGTCGGTAGTCTAGTGCATTGAGCTAGAGAGTGCCTGGGATTGAATCCCGGCCTATGACAAGTAAGACATAGAGCAGCACAGACCCACTGAAGGGTTATAGTGGTATTGTCTAGCTAGGTATCATAGAGCGCTACAGACCCACTGAAGGGAGGGAAGCCACACAGCAGAATGTATGTGATTACTCCAGCTGCCCAGATATCAACCTTCAGCCCGTACCTGTCAGGGGACAACACACACACCTGTCAGATGAGAATACACCCTCCTGTCAGAGGACAACACACAAACCCTTGTCACACACCTGTCACACATAGACGTACCCTGTCTCAGTGATGATCTCAGGTGCTACATAGGTGGGGGTGCCACAGACCAGGTAGAGGAGTCCATCCACCAGGCTAGCCAAGCCAAAGTCTCCCAACTTCAGAGACTTGCTACCATCCTGATGCTCATACACCTGGGACACGCAGTGAACCGTTACAGACTTTTAAAAGTAATTCATGGTTGAGTCGACATGTGTAGCGTTTACCATAAATGCGATTTTCCTGAACTTCAGGCATTTAAAAGGTGCATTGAGTGGTGGGCCGCATACCACACCTTGCATTGAATCCCGGCTATATATAGTTTTACTCATTCAAGGGTTTTTCTTTATTTTTACCATGTTCTACTTTGTAGAATAATAGTGAAGACATCAAAACCATGAAATAACACATATGGAATCATGTAGTAACCAAAAAAGTGTTAAACAAATATTTTATATTTGAGATTCTTCAAATAGCCACCCTTTGCCTTGATGACAGCTTTGCACACTCTTGGCAGAAGATAGCCCTATTTGGTAAGTTTCTTCAAGTGCAGTCCCAAAAACCATCAAGCGATATGATGAAACTGGCTCTCATGAGGACCGCCTAGGAAAGGAAGACCCAGTGTTACCTCTGCTGCAGAGCATAAGTTCATTAGAGTTACGATTCTGCTTCACAGAGTTCAAGTAACTGTTCAGAGGAGACTGTATGAATCAGGCCTTCATGGTCGAATTGCTGCAAAGAAACCACTACTAATGTCACAACTTTGATGCCTCTCCTTGTTCGGGTGGTGTTCGGCGGTCGGCGTCACTGGTCTTCTAGCCATCGCCGAACCATTTGTTATTTTCCATTTGTTTTGTCTTGTTTTTCCACACACCTGGTTTTCATTTCCCAATTACTGGTCATGTATTTAACCCTCTGTTTCCCCCATGTCTTTGTGTGTGATTGTTATTTGTTCAGGTCTGAATGTTCCGGCTGGTTTGTACCGGGTGCTGTTTAGCACCCATGTTTTTGTGGCAACCGTTCTTTTAGCACTTTGTAAATGGTTTACTTTGTGCTGTCGAGTAAAGTGTGTTGTTTCACTCATCTCTGCTCTCCTGTGCCTGACTTTCTACAACCTGACAACATTAAGAAGAAGAGACTTGCTTGGGCCAAGAAACACAAGCAAAGGACATTAGACCGGTGGAAATTTGTCATTTGGTCTGAAGTCCAAATTGGAGATTTTTGGTTCATGTCTTTGTGAGACGCGGTGTGGGTGAGTGGATGATCTCCACATGTGTATTTCCCACCGTAAAGCATGGAGGAGGAGATGTTATGGTGTGGGGGTGCTTTGCTGGTGACACTGTCTGTGATTTATTTTGAATTCAAGGCACACTTAACCAGCATTCTGCAGCGATATGCCATCCAATCTGGTTTGGGCATAGTGGGATTATCATTTGTTATTCAACAGGACAATGACCCAACACACCTCCAGGCTGCGTAAGGGCTACTTGACCAAGAAGGAGAGTGATGGAGTGCTGCATTAGATGACCTGGCCTCCACAATCCCCCAAAATGAAACAAATTGAGATGGTTTGGGATGAGTCAGACCACAGAGTGAAGGAAAAGCAGCCAAGTTCTCAGTATATGTGGGAACTCCTTCAAGACTGTTGGAAAAGCATTCCAGGTGAAGCTGGTTGAGGGAATGCCAAGAGTGTGCAAAGCTGTTATCAAGGCAAAGGGTGGCTACTTTGAAGAATCTCAAATATAAAATATATTTTAATTTGTTTAACACTTTTTTTGGTTACTCCATATTTCCATATGTGTTATTTCATAGTTTTGATGTCTTCACTATTATTCTACAATGTAAAAATAAAGAAAAGCCCTTGAATGAGTAGGTGTTCTAAAACATTTGACCGGTAGTGTATAAACATAAATAAACAAACACTCAAAAACATCATGTACACACACACTTACCAGCAGGTTCTCAGGTTTGATGTCTCTGTGTACGATGTTGAGGCTGTGCAGGTACTTGATGGCACTGGCCAGGTTATAAATCATCCCACTTGCATCTCTCTCTGTGTATTTATTCGAGGAGGTGATGGAATCAAATAGGTCACCCCCCTGTGGACCATACACACATTACACCTCACAACACGAAGCGTTGTAATGAACAGTGTTGACCTGCATGACTCTATCCATAACAGGGTGTAATCTATGAAACACCTGACCAGGTACAGCTCATCTTGACTAGCTTGTCCGAGTCTGGTGTAGCGGTCTAAGCTCCGGACTGTCTGTGCCCTGTCCTCTGTTTCCCTCTCTAAACCTGTCTCCAAATCTATTCTGTTCGTCTAACTGTTCTGTCAACTCACCTTGACCAGCTCCATGACCAGGTAAAGCTCGCTGTAGGTGTCCATTTCCTCGATCAGCAGGACAATGTTGGGATGTTTGACACGACGGAGGATGGACACCTCGTTCTGGATCATGTGTTCCTGGGGAATAACATCAAGGAACGGTCAGGTTACAGATGTTAATAGTAGCTTAATAGTACTGTAGTGCAGGGAATAATAATATAATAATACTACTACTACTATCAAACTACTGGAGACCATGCAGTCATTTTCAATAGGGGGAGAATACATGAGGAAACATTCAGTGACTTATCGGTCAGCTACTATGAGCTGAGCTCGATAACTGATAGGAAGAGGTAGGGTCTCACTAGCTAGCTTTGAGATCCTGCTGGATAGGCTATTAGCGAATGTGACATATTTCTCACCCACAAAAAGAGAGCTCTGCAATTCCCTTTCGGTATAACTGGACAGAAACAGGAGTAGTTCTCACCTTTCCCCTACATTTGACTTTGTTGATGATCTTCAGGGCGTATTCTCTGCCCGTACATCTCTCCACACACTCTCTGACAACAGCAAAGGTACCGTCACCTAAAGTCCTCCCCACCTTGTACCTCTCAGCGATGGATGGAGGGACGGAGGGACATTCATCACTCAGCAGGTTCAGCTCCGCTATCAAACCAGGCAAGCAGGAGTGTTCGGTCATGTCTGCTACTGCACTCTCCACTCCACAGTCCCCAGATTAATAAGAGCTAGATTCAGTCTGTATCGCGGAAGATCAGCGCTATAGCCCAATATAAATGTAAAAGTAATTTCCAATTGAGCCGACAAATTCAGCGTTTACCGTCAATTCAGTCTCCTCGAACGTGGGAACATTGCCTTCAAATGTCAGTCACGCTATAGTGCTGAACTTCCATGAGACGGATTGCATCTAGGCCTAAGTCTCTGTACAATAGGCACCCTATCCCCTATACAGTGCACTACTTTTACTTACTTTGTTTACTGACTTTTTCTGCATTGGTCAAAACAGTTCACTATAAAGGGAATAGGCTGCAATTTGAGACCCATCCAATGCCTTCTAGAGCATGCTCAATGGAAAAGCTGCCCTTAAACATGTATACAGTACGTCCTCTCTACTACCTTCACTTCCTGCTCCGTCTCCCTCATCCATGGAGCTACACACCTTGGTGGAGGCTAGAGATAGGGATGAGCCAATGTGTTGGGACCCCTGAGAGAGGGAGAGATCATAAATGCTTTTTGAACACATGAATGTTGACAGTTTGGGCATCTATAGGCTATCTATAGGGGACTATCAATAGGGGACTATATATAGGATCATATCTATAGGGGACTATATAAAGAGGGCTATCAATAGGGGACTATATAAAGAGGGCTATCAATAGGGGACTATATATAGGAGCATTTCTATAGGGGACTATATACAGCGGGCAGCAGGTAGCCGAAGTGGTTAGAGCGTTGAGCCAGTAACCGAAAGGTTGCGAGATCAAATCTACGAGCTGTAAAAAATCTGTCGTTCTGCCCCTGAACAAGGCAGTTAACCCACTGTTCCTAGGCTGTCATTGTAAATAGGAATTTGTTCTTAACTGACTTGCCTAGTTAAATTTTAAAAATGAAATAAATATAGGGGACTAAATATAAATATAGGGAACGTCTATAGGTGACTATCTATAGGAGGCTATGGGCTCTGTTCAATCAGATCCATAGCGTTGTTTTGAAGGTGTCGGAGGTGGAACTGCTTTAGAGCTGTGAAATCCACAAGCTCCTGGAATTATATCTAAAGCGAACATTGCCATTGACTGCACAGAGTCGCATTAAGAGAAATCCCATGCAGCCTTGTTTACAAGTTCAAACACTGGAATGTGACGTGTAATCTATACCTTGATTAGGCTGATAGAAATCCTAATTATTTTTTAATAATGATTTTAATGATTTTCAAATTGTAGGCTATAGACTACACTTTCTCGTTCTGAACTTCTAATGGGAGTGGGATGGGTGTGGCTTTGTGACAATGATCAAGAGCAGCAGCTCACCGATTTGACAGATCCAATGCAGTTATACCTCCGACACCGCCCAAAACATTAGCTATGTGGGTGTCCGCTACCACTGGTTAACGCTTGATCTGACTGAATCTAGGCTTATGTTAAAGCGTTGTGATTATATTAGTAAAGCATTGTTTGGTCCTACCCTGTGTCGTCGGAGGCTGGCAGGACTGGTAGGAGAGGGACTGGGGGACTTCCCAGATCGAGGAGTCGACAGCTGACTGCCTACCGTCCCATTGGCTACAGTACAGACACAAGAGGTTAGAGGTTAGAGAAAAACACTCCTCTCTCAGTTGGTTGCTGATAAGAAGGACAAATACGTTGCTAAAAAAGTTGCTGATTCTGCAGATGAATTACTTATGCATGCACAAAAACACATACACACTCACAGGGCCATACCTGAGCCTGAGCTTCGGCGTGAGCCTCCTCCTCTGGGTGAGTAGCGTCCTAGCAGAGAGGAGATCCGACCATATGACGTCGACTTCACCACCCTACACTCTGGAGGGAGAGGACACTGTCAGATACACACACACACACACATAAACATCTACAGTACACACACACACTAATTCCAAGGAAATTCTCATTTCAATGTTATGGTACTGTTATTATAATTATCTCACCACTCTCATCTAAGAGGAAGTCATCTTGGTAGCGAAACTTCTCTGGACCACAGGCCATAAAGATGTCGTCGTCACCAAAGAAGTCCTGAAGGCATGTCACCTGGAACAGACAGACAGCTAGACACTGTCAGTCACCTGGAACAAGGACACCACAAACAACTAGTCTTCACACGCTCTCCTCACCATCTCTCCCCATTCCTGCTATCACCCTCCCAGCCTCACCCTCTCCTCTCTCTCCACTCCCCACTTCTCCCACCTCCTCACCCCTCCCCCATATCCCTTCTCCTCTCTCCATGATCCCCCCTCCCCACCTCCTTTCCTGCTCCCCGTCTTCACCCTCACCAACCTTCTCCTCCTTCCTCCTCCCATACAGTCATATAGGCCAACAGCCTTAATGCATGTACAAGAAAAATACTGACTCATAGCTACAACATTACCACTGGAATGAAATGCCTCCCACTCAGAGACAGGCTCTTCCAGAGACAGGTGGTTTCAGAGACAGACTTTTTCAGAGACCAGCTACTGACAGGCTGTACAAGAAACAAGCTACTGAGAGGCTGTTGCTGGTTCGAATCCCGGAGCAGACTAGCTGAGAAATCAGTTGATGTTCCCTCAAGCAAGTCACTTAAACCCAGTTAAGAGTGTCTGCTAAATTACTTAAATGTAATGTTTAAAGACATTGGCTATTGGCAGGCTGTTTCAGGCTACTGACTGTTTCAGAGAGAGGCTAGTATCTGTCTTAGATCTGTTCATTCATTATTGAGCGACATTAGACAGACTGCTACAGTATGTCAAGCAGGAATGTCCATTATCAGAGATGCGTGTGGCGGGGAGAGGGAATGTATTCATATCAATAACATGTACAAGTAGTCGTCAGGTTGAATATGATTACAGTAGCAATCAGTAACACTAATCAATGTCTGAAATGAGCTTATAACCAGTATGTAAATCACACTGGGTGTTTATGAAGTGCTGAGAAGTTCCAGCTGGCTGCTATATTACTACAACTGCATCCCAAATGGAAAGTAGTGCACTATATTGGGAATAGGGTGTCATTTGGGACACAGCCTGCAGCTGCAGTGGAGGAGATGAATTATGAATGGCTTCAGACGGGAAGTCAGCACAACTGTACGTCGCTCCATTACTATTCTGTAGCAGCTCCCTAACACACAGTTACTGTGGAGTCAGACACTTAGCAACACTACACTACATGAAGCAAAGCTCCATTCACCACTCTGCTGACAGTACTCACGTTAGTCCAGGATTCTCAGCTGTAAGTTGTTGTATTTTCACCTCAGACAGATCAGTGTGTGTGTGTGTGTGTGTGTGTGCGTGCGTGCGTGCGTGCGTGCGTGCGTGCGTGCGTGTGTGTGTGTCCGTGAGTTTGTGTGTGTCTGTGGATTGATTGCACAATCACCAATCACCAAACCTGATACCCACAGTATATAACTGTACTCTATAGCCTAACCCTGATACCCACTGTATATAACTGTACTGTATGGTCCAACCCTGAAACCCACAGTATATAACTGTACTCTATAGCCTAACCCTGATACCCACTGTATATAACTGTACTGTATGGTCCAACCATGATACCTACTGTATAGAACTGTACTGTATGGTCCAACCCTGATACCCACTGTATAGAACTGTAATGTACAGCCCAACCCTGATACCCACTGTATAGAACTGTACTGTATGGTCCAACCCTGATACCCACTGTATAGAACTCTACTCTATAGCCCAACACTGTAACCCACTGTAAAGAACTGTAATGTACAGCCCAACCCTGATACCCACTGTATAGAACTGTACTCTATAGCACAACCGTATTACTCACTGTAAAGAACTGTAATGTACAGCCCAACCCTGATACCCATCGTATAGAACTGTACTCTATAGCACAACTCTGTTACCCACTGTATAGAACTGTACTGTATAGCCCAACCATGATTCCCACTGTATAGAACTGTACTGTATGGTCCAACCCTGATACCCACTGTATAGAACTGTACAGAATAGCACAACAATTTTACCCACTGTATATAACTGTACTTTATAGCCAACCCTGATACCCACTGTATAGAACTGTACTGTAAGGTCCAACCCTGATACCCACTGTATAGAACTGTACTGTATGGTCCAAACCTGATACCCACTGTAAAGAACTGTACTGTAAGGTCCAACCCTGATACCCACTGTATAGAACTGTACTGTAAGGTCCAACCCTGATACCCACTGTATAGAACTGTACTGTATGGTCCAAACCTGATACCCACTGTAAAGAACTGTACTGTAAGGTCCAACCCTGATACCCACTGTATAGAACTGTACTGTAAGGTCCAACCCTGATACCCACTGTATAGAACTGTACTGTAAGGTCCAACCCTGATACCCACTGTAAAGAACTGTAATGTACAGCCCAACCCTGATACCCACTGTATAGAACTGTACAGAATAGCACAACAATTTTACCCACTGTATATAACTGTACTTTATAGCCAACCCTGATACCCACTGTATAGAACTGTACTGTAAGGTCCAACCCTGATACCCACTGTATAGAACTGTACTGTATGGTCCAAACCTGATACCCACTGTAAAGAACTGTACTGTAAGGTCCAACCCTGATACCCACTGTATAGAACTGTACTGTAAGGTCCAACCCTGATACCCACTGTATAGAACTGTACTGTATGGTCCAAACCTGATACCCACTGTAAAGAACTGTACTGTAAGGTCCAACCCTGATACCCACTGTATAGAACTGTACTGTAAGGTCCAACCCTGATACCCACTGTATAGAACTGTACTGTAAGGTCCAACCCTGATACCCACTGTAAAGAACTGTAATGTACAGCCCAACCCTGATACCCATCGTATATGAACTGTACTCTATAGCACAACTCTGTTAACCACTGTATAGAACTGTACTGTATAGCCCAACCCTGATACCCATCGTATAGAACTGTACTCTATAGCACAACTCTGTTACCCACTGTATAGAACTGTACTGTATAGCCCAACCCTGATTCCCACTGAATAGAACTGTACTGTATAGCCCAACCCTGATACCTACTGTATAGAACTGTACTGTATGGTCCAATCCTGATTCCCACTGAATAGAACTGCACTTTATAGCCCAACCCTGATTCCTACTGTATAGAACTGTACTGTATGGTCCAACCTGTTACCCACTGTATATAACTGTACTGTATGGTCCAACCCTGATACCCACTGTATAGAACTGTACTGTATGGTCCAAACCTGATACCCACTGTAAAGAACTGTACTGTAAGGTCCAACCCTGATACCCACTGTATAGAACTGTACTGTAAGGTCCAACCCTGATACCCACTGTATAGAACTGTACTGTATGGTCCAATCCTGATTCCCACTGAATAGAACTGCACTTTATAGCCCAACCCTGATTCCTACTGTATAGAACTGTACTGTATGGTCCAACCTGTTACCCACTGTATATAACTGTACTGTATGGTCCAACCCTGATACCCACTGTATAGAACTGTACTGTATGGTCCAACCCTGATACCCACTGTATAGAACTGTACTGTAAGGTCCAACCCTGATACCCACTGTATAGAACTGTACTGTAAGGTCCAACCCTGATACCCACTGTATAGAACTGTACTGTATGGTCCAAACCTGATACCCACTGTAAAGAACTGTACTGTAAGGTCCAACCCTGATACCCACTGTATAGAACTGTACTGTAAGGTCCAACCCTGATACCCACTGTATAGAACTGTACTGTATGGTCCAAACCTGATACCCACTGTAAAGAACTGTACTGTAAGGTCCAACCCTGATACCCACTGTATAGAACTGTACTGTAAGGTCCAACCCTGATACCCACTGTATAGAACTGTACTGTAAGGTCCAACCCTGATACCCACTGTAAAGAACTGTAATGTACAGCCCAACCCTGATACCCATCGTATATGAACTGTACTCTATAGCACAACTCTGTTACCCACTGTATAGAACTGTACTGTATAGCCCAACCCTGATACCCATCGTATAGAACTGTACTCTATAGCACAACTCTGTTACCCACTGTATAGAACTGTACTGTATAGCCCAACCCTGATTCCCACTGAATAGAACTGTACTGTATAGCCCAACCCTGATTCCCACTGAATAGAACTGCACTTTATAGCCCAACCCTGATACCTACTGTATAGAACTGTACTGTATAGCCAAACCTGATACCCACTGTATAGAACTGTACTGTATAGCCAACCCTGATACCCACTGTATAGAACTGTACTGTAAGGTCCAACCCTGATACCCACTGTATAGAACTGTACTGTAAGGTCCAACCTGTTACCCACTGTAAAGAACTGTAATGTACAGCCTGGACTGTATAGCCCAAACCTGTTACTTATTGTATAGAACTGTACTGTATGGTTCAACCCTGATACCAACTGTGTAGAACTGTTCAGTATGGTCCAACCCTGATACCATCTATATTGAACTGTACTCTGTAACCCAACCCTGATACTCACTGTATAGAACTTTACTGTATGGCCCAACCCTGAAATCCATTAGTCTCACTTAGTAGCATATTAGCCTCATAAATCATCAACTGGAGAAACAATGATATTGAACCGGAAGTGTGTGACTGGAGAAATCTTGTCAATACTTTCTAATTCTACCTTCATTATTTAATGAGACAGTGAAGTTAAACTGAACCGGATGAACAGGGTGAATCGCAGACATTACAGATGAATCCCTGAATGCATTTCATCTGCATGATATTGATGATGGAATATACAGCTACTATCTCCGGTCATGTCTGGGCCATATGAGTACCTTGCACCATTCTCTAGCCTTCCTCGATAGCACTGACATAAACACTGTTCTGCAACACTGAGCCACACACAGACAACATTCCCACTGCACCACTCTGCCGCAGAGGCTGTTCCTTGGCAACCAGATCACCATAGAAACCGTCCAGGAGAGAAAAAATAAAAACTACATCGGAGTTTCTTTGATAGAACCAATATAAAAGAGGAGAGACGGACTATTAATAGGCATACCGCAACTAAACATCATGATTCCCAACTCTACTTGCCTCTCTGAATCACTTTTCCTCTTGACTAGTAATCCTGTATTCAGGACTCTGTGTTAAAGGTCTGTGTTCATGGGATTTAAACCATATAGTCATCTGGTCATAAAGGCTATACCTCAAAAATATTTAAAGGTCATTCATTGTGAAAATGTCTCAGTGAAACTGTGCTGCTGAAACGCCTAATGACTGGGTTAATAAAGGATGATAAGACAGCAGACTAAGTCCCAGAAACCTACTTCTAATTCTAATTGCCTTATAGCCCATCCCTCTGAGTCTGTGGGGGAAGCTAAGCCTGAGAACCAGGCAGTAAATTCACTAGTATAACCGTAATTCATAACCCACCAGCTTCCCGTCCACGGTGTACAGTCTCTTGACAACCCCAGAGTCCAGCTTGATGGCGTCTGTAATGTCAGAGAGAACCTGTTCAAAGGAGTGGGCAGTCTTCTTGTTGAGGAGGATGCGGATGGCCTTACGAGGCTTCACCCCGCTGCGGATGATGGTGACCAGTTTGGGCCGAATGAAGTCCTTACTCTCCCTGGTCTCCGGGGCCCCAGCCTTGGCACTGCCCAGGGATGGGGGGCCATGTGTAGAGGCAGCCACAGCTGTCTTCACCCCAACTGACCAGCTGGGGTTGACATTCTTAGTGTAGTCCAGCTTCTTGTATGACTCTATGGAGCCACACACATAGCTCTCTCCTGCAGATAGGCAACACACAGAGATAGGCCTACATGGTCACAGCAACAATAGACTCACATCACTGAATGCACCACATAATGACACAGCTATGACATTTAGATTATAGAGTTTACAGACATATTGGAAATATACTATATGCCTACTATATAGGCCAACTGGAGCAGGTCACTCATTGTACAGTGGGAAACCTAGAAAAAGGCACAACTTAATTTGTTCTCAGACTTCTACTGTCCCAACCCTTTGGGTTAGCTGCTCAATACTGTCCCATCCCTTAGGGTTAGCTGCTCAATACTGTCTAATCCCATCCCTTAGGTTTAGCTGCTCAATACTGTCTCATCCCATCCCTCAGGGTTAGCTGCTCAAATGCTGTCTCATCCCAACCCTTAGGGTTAGCTGCTCAATACTTTCTCATCCCATCTCTTATGGTTAGCTGCTCAATACTGTCTCATCCCAACCCTTAGGGTTAGCTGCTCAATACCGTCCCATCCCTTAGGGTTAGTTGCTCAATATTGTCCCATCCCTTAGGGTTAGTTGCTCAATACTGTCCCATCCTATCCCTTAGGGTTAGCTGCTCAATACTGTCGCATCCCATCCCTTAGGGTTAGCTGCTCAATACTGTCCCATCCCATCCCTTGGGGTTAGCTGCTCAATACGGTCTCATCCAATCCCTTAGGCTTAGCAGCTCAATACTTTCCCATCCCTTAGGGTTAGCTGCTAAATACTGTCTCATCCCAACACGTAGGGTTAGCTGCTCAATACTGTCCCATCCCTTAGGGTTAGCTGCTCAATACTGTCCCCTCCGTTAGGTTTAGCTGCTCAATACTGTCCCATCCCTTAGGGTTAGCTGCTCAATACTGTCTCATCCCATCACTTAGGGTTAGCTGCTCAATACGGTCTCATTACATCCCTTAGGCTAAAATGCTCAATACTGTCCCATCCCTTAGGGTTAGCTGCTAAAACATGTCTCATCCCAACCCTAGGGTTAGCTGCTAAATACTGTCTCTCCCCAACCCTTAGGGTTAGATGCTAAATACTGTCTCACCCCAACCCTTACGGTTAGCTGCTAAATACTGTCTCATCCCTTAGGGTTAGCTGCTAAATACTGTCTCATCCCAACCCTTACGGTTAGCTGCTAAATACTGTCTCCCCCCAACCCTTAGGGTTATCTGCTAAAAAATGTATTATCCCATCCCTCGGGGTTAGCTGCTCAATACTGTCCAATCCCTTAGGGTTAGCTGCTAAATACTGTCTCATCCCAACCCTTAGGGTTAGCTGCTAAATATTGTGTCATCCCAACCCTTAGGGTTAGCTGCTAAATACTTTCTCATCCCATCTCTTAGGGTTAGCTGCTCAATACTGTCTCATCTCAACACTTAGGGTTAGCTGCTCAATACTGTCCCCTCCGTTAGGTTTAGCTGCTCAATACTGTCCCATCCCTTAGGGTGAGCTGCTCAATACTGTCTCATCCCATCCCTTAGGGTTAGCTGCTGAATGCTGTCTAATCCCAACCCTTAGGGTTAGCTGCTCAATACTGTCCCATCCCTTAGGGTTAGCTGCTAAATACTGTCTCATCCCAACCCTTAGGGTTAGCTGCTAAATACTGTCTCTCCCCAACCCTTAGGTTTAGCTGCTCAATACTGTCCCATCCCTTAGGGTTAGCTGCTCAATACTGTCTCATTCCATCTCTTAGGGTTAGCTGCTCAATGCTGTCTCATCCCAACCCTTAGGTTTAGCTGCTCAATACTGTCCCATCCTTTAGGGTTAGCTGCTCAGTACTGTCTCATCTCATCCCTTAGGGTTAGCTGCTCAATGCTGTCTCATCCCAACCCTTAGGGTTAGCTGCTCAATACGGTCTCATTACATCCCTTAGGCTAAGCTGCTCAATACTGTCCCATCCCTTAGGGTTAGCTGCTAAATACTGTCTCATCCCAACCCTTAGGGTTAGCTGCTAAATACTGTCTCTCCCCAACCCTTAGGGTTAGCTGCTAAATACTGTCTCACCCCAACCCTTACGGTTAGCTGCTAAATACTGTCTCCCCAACCCTTAGGGTTAGCTGCTCAATAATATCTCACCCCAACCCTTAGGGTTAGCTGCTAAAAATGTATTATCCCATCCCTCAGGGTTAGCTGCTCAATACTGTCCCATCCCTTGGGGTTAGCTGCTAAATACTGTCTCATCCCAACCCTTAGGGTTAGCTGCTAAATACTGTCTCACCCCAACCCTTATGGTTAGCTGCTAAATATTGTCTCACCCCATCCCTTAGGGTTAGCTGCTAAATACTGTCTCATGCCATCCCTTAGGCTTAGCTGCTAAATACTGTCTCACCCCAACCCTTAGGGTTAGCTGCTAAATACTGTCTCACCCCAACCCTTACGGTTAGCTGCTAAATACTGTCTCATCCCTTAGGGTTAGTTGCTAAATACTGTCTCATCCCAACCCTTAGGGTTAGCTGCTAAATACTGTCTCTCCCCAACCCTTAGGGTTAGCTGCTCAATACTGTCTCACCCCAACCCTTAGGGTTAGCTGCTAAAAAATCTATTATCCCAGCCCTCAGGGTTAGCTGCTCAATACTGTCCCATCCCTTAGGGTTAGCTGCTAAATACTGTCTCATCCCAACAATTAGGGTTAGCTGCTAAATACTGTCTCTCCCCAACCCTTAGGGTTAGCTGCTAAATACTGTCTCACCCCAACCCTTATGGTTAGCTGCTAAATACTGTCTCCCCCAACCCTTAGGGTTAGCTGCTCAATACGGTCTCATTACATCCCTTAGGCTAAGCTGCTCAATACTGTCCCATCCCTTAGGGTTAGCTGCTAAATACTGTCTCATCCCAACCCTTAGGGTTAGCTGCTAAATACTGTCTCTCCCCAACCCTTAGGGTTAGCTGCTAAATACTGTCTCACCCCAACCCTTACGGTTAGCTGCTAAATACTGTCTCCCCCAACCCTTAGGGTTAGCTGCTCAATAATATCTCACCCCAACCCTTAGGGTTAGCTGCTAAAAAATGTATTATCCCATCCCTCAGGGTTAGCTGCTCAATACTGTCCCATCCCTTGGGGTTAGCTGCTAAATACTGTCTCATCCCAACCCTTAGGGTTAGCTGCTAAATACTGTCTCACCCCAACCCTTATGGTTAGCTGCTAAATATTGTCTCACCCCATCCCTTAGGGTTAGCTGCTAAATACTGTCTCATGCCATCCCTTAGGCTTAGCTGCTAAATACTGTCTCACCCCAACCCTTAGGGTTAGCTGCTAAATACTGTCTCACCCCAACCCTTACGGTTAGCTGCTAAATACTGTCTCATCCCTTAGGGTTAGTTGCTAAATACTGTCTCATCCCAACCCTTAGGGTTAGCTGCTAAATACTGTCTCTCCCCAACCCTTAGGGTTAGCTGCTCAATACTGTCTCACCCCAACCCTTAGGGTTAGCTGCTAAAAAATGTATTATCCCAGCCCTCAGGGTTAGCTGCTCAATACTGTCCCATCCCTTAGGGTTAGCTGCTAAATACTGTCTCATCCCAACAATTAGGGTTAGCTGCTAAATACTGTCTCTCCCCAACCCTTAGGGTTAGCTGCTAAATACTGTCTCACCCCAACCCTTAGTGTTAGCTGCTCAATACGGTCTCACCCCAACCGTTAGGGTTAGCTGCTCAATACTGTCTCACCCCAACCCTTAGGGTTAGCTGCTAAATACTGTCTCACCCCAACCCTTAGTGTTAGCTGCTCAATACGGTCTCACCCCAACCGTTAGGGTTAGCTGCTAAATACTGTCTCACCCCAACCCTTATGGTTAGCTGCTAAATATTGTCTCACCCCATCCCTTAGGGTTAGCTGCTAAATACTGTCTCATGCCATCCCTTAGGCTTAGCTGCTAAATACTGTCTCACCCCAACCCTTAGGGTTAGCTGCTAAATACTGTCTCACCCCAACCCTTACGGTTAGCTGCTAAATACTGTCTCATCCCTTAGGGTTAGTTGCTAAATACTGTCTCATCCCAACCCTTAGGGTTAGCTGCTAAATACTGTCTCTCCCCAACCCTTAGGGTTAGCTGCTCAATACTGTCTCACCCCAACCCTTAGGGTTAGCTGCTAAAAAATGTATTATCCCAGCCCTCAGGGTTAGCTGCTCAATACTGTCCCATCCCTTAGGGTTAGCTGCTAAATACTGTCTCATCCCAACAATTAGGGTTAGCTGCTAAATACTGTCTCTCCCCAACCCTTAGGGTTAGCTGCTAAATACTGTCTCACCCCAACCCTTATGGTTAGCTGCTAAATACTGTCTCCCCCAACCCTTAGGGTTAGCTGCTCAATACGGTCTCATTACATCCCTTAGGCTAAGCTGCTCAATACTGTCCCATCCCTTAGGGTTAGCTGCTAAATACTGTCTCATCCCAACCCTTAGGGTTAGCTGCTAAATACTGTCTCTCCCCAACCCTTAGGGTTAGCTGCTAAATACTGTCTCACCCCAACCCTTACGGTTAGCTGCTAAATACTGTCTCCCCCAACCCTTAGGGTTAGCTGCTCAATAATATCTCACCCCAACCCTTAGGGTTAGCTGCTAAAAAATGTATTATCCCATCCCTCAGGGTTAGCTGCTCAATACTGTCCCATCCCTTGGGGTTAGCTGCTAAATACTGTCTCATCCCAACCCTTAGGGTTAGCTGCTAAATACTGTCTCACCCCAACCCTTATGGTTAGCTGCTAAATATTGTCTCACCCCATCCCTTAGGGTTAGCTGCTAAATACTGTCTCATGCCATCCCTTAGGCTTAGCTGCTAAATACTGTCTCACCCCAACCCTTAGGGTTAGCTGCTAAATACTGTCTCACCCCAACCCTTACGGTTAGCTGCTAAATACTGTCTCATCCCTTAGGGTTAGTTGCTAAATACTGTCTCATCCCAACCCTTAGGGTTAGCTGCTAAATACTGTCTCTCCCCAACCCTTAGGGTTAGCTGCTCAATACTGTCTCACCCCAACCCTTAGGGTTAGCTGCTAAAAAATGTATTATCCCAGCCCTCAGGGTTAGCTGCTCAATACTGTCCCATCCCTTAGGGTTAGCTGCTAAATACTGTCTCATCCCAACAATTAGGGTTAGCTGCTAAATACTGTCTCTCCCCAACCCTTAGGGTTAGCTGCTAAATACTGTCTCACCCCAACCCTTAGTGTTAGCTGCTCAATACGGTCTCACCCCAACCGTTAGGGTTAGCTGCTCAATACTGTCTCACCCCAACCCTTAGGGTTAGCTGCTAAATACTGTCTCATCACACCCCTTAGGGTTAGCTGCTCAATACTTTCTCACCTCAACCCTTAGGGTTAGCTGCTAAATACTGTCTCACCCCAACCCTTAGGGTTAGCTGCTCTATACTGTCTCACCCCAACCCTTAGGGTTAGCTGCTCAATACTGTCTCACCCCAACCGTTAGGGTTAGCTGCTAAATACTGTCTCATCACACCCCTTAGAGTTAGATGCTCAATACTTTCTCACCCCAACCCTTAAGGTTAGCTGCTAAATACTGTCTCACCCCAGCCCTTAGTGTTAGCTGCTCAATACTGTCTCACCCCAACCCTTAAGGTTAGCTGCTAAATACTGTCTCATCCCACCCCTTAGGGTTAGCTGCTCAATACTGTCTCACCCCAAACCTTCGGGTTAGCTGCTAACTACTGTCTCACCCCAACCCTTAGGGCTAGCTGCTAAATACTGTCTCACCCCAACCCTTAGGGTTAGCTGCTCAATACTGTCCAATCCCTTAGGGTTAGCTGCTAAATACTGTCTCTCCCCAACCCTTAGGTTTAGCTGCTCAATACTGTCCCATCCCTTAGGGTTAGCTGCTCAATACTGTCTCATTCCATCTCTTAGGGTTAGCTGCTCAATGCTGTCTCATCCCAACCCTTAGGTTTAGCTGCTCAATACTGTCCCATCCTTTAGGGTTAGCTGCTCAGTACTGTCTCATCTCATCCCTTAGGGTTAGCTGCTCAATGCTGTCTCATCCCAACCCTTAGGGTTAGCTGCTCAATACGGTCTCATTACATCCCTTAGGCTAAGCTGCTCAATACTGTCCCATCCCTTAGGGTTAGCTGCTAAATACTGTCTCATCCCAACCCTTAGGGTTAGCTGCTAAATACTGTCTCTCCCCAACCCTTAGGGTTAGCTGCTAAATACTGTCTCACCCCAACCCTTACGGTTAGCTGCTAAATACTGTCTCCCCCAACCCTTAGGGTTAGCTGCTCAATAATATCTCACCCCAACCCTTAGGGTTAGCTGCTAAAAAATGTATTATCCCATCCCTCAGGGTTAGCTGCTCAATACTGTCCCATCCCTTGGGGTTAGCTGCTAAATACTGTCTCATCCCAACCCTTAGGGTTAGCTGCTAAATACTGTCTCACCCCAACCCTTATGGTTAGCTGCTAAATATTGTCTCACCCCATCCCTTAGGGTTAGCTGCTAAATACTGTCTCATGCCATCCCTTAGGCTTAGCTGCTAAATACTGTCTCACCCCAACCCTTAGGGTTAGCTGCTAAATACTGTCTCACCCCAACCCTTACGGTTAGCTGCTAAATACTGTCTCATCCCTTAGGGTTAGCTGCTAAATACTGTCTCATCCCAACCCTTAGGGTTAGCTGCTAAATACTGTCTCTCCCCAACCCTTAGGGTTAGCTGCTCAATACTGTCTCACCCCAACCCTTAGGGTTAGCTGCTAAAAAATGTATTATCCCAGCCCTCAGGGTTAGCTGCTCAATACTGTCCCATCCCTTAGGGTTAGCTGCTAAATACTGTCTCATCCCAACAATTAGGGTTAGCTGCTAAATACTGTCTCTCCCCAACCCTTAGGGTTAGCTGCTAAATACTGTCTCACCCCAACCCTTATGGTTAGCTGCTAAATACTGTCTCACCCCAACCCTTAGTGTTAGCTGCTCAATACGGTCTCACCCCAACCGTTAGGGTTAGCTGCTCAATACTGTCTCACCCCAACCCTTAGGGTTAGCTGCTAAATACTGTCTCATCACACCCCTTAGGGTTAGCTGCTCAATACTTTCTCACCTCAACCCTTAGGGTTAGCTGCTAAATACTGTCTCACCCCAACCCTTAGGGTTAGCTGCTCTATACTGTCTCACCCCAACCCTTAGGGTTAGCTGCTCAATACTGTCTCACCCCAACCGTTAGGGTTAGCTGCTAAATACTGTCTCATCACACCCCTTAGAGTTAGATGCTCAATACTTTCTCACCCCAACCCTTAAGGTTAGCTGCTAAATACTGTCTCACCCCAGCCCTTAGTGTTAGCTGCTCAATACTGTCTCACCCCAACCCTTAAGGTTAGCTGCTAAATACTGTCTCATCCCACCCCTTAGGGTTAGCTGCTCAATACTGTCTCACCCCAAACCTTCGGGTTAGCTGCTAACTACTGTCTCACCCCAACCCTTAGGGCTAGCTGCTAAATACTGTCTCACCCCAACCCTTAGGGTTAGCTGCTCAATACTGTCCAATCCCTTAGGGTTAGCTGCTAAATACTGTCTCATCCCAACCCTTAGGGTTAGCTGCTAAATATTGTGTCATCCCAACCCTTAGGGTTAGCTGCTAAATACTTTCTCATCCCATCTCTTAGGGTTAGCTGCTCAATACTGTCTCATCTCAACACTTAGGGTTAGCTGCTCAATACTGTCCCCTCCGTTAGGTTTAGCTGCTCAATACTGTCCCATCCCTTAGGGTGAGCTGCTCAATACTGTCTCATCCCATCCCTTAGGGTTAGCTGCTGAATGCTGTCTCATCCCAACCCTTAGGGTTAGCTGCTCAATACTGTCCCATCCCTTAGGGTTAGCTGCTAAATACTGTCTCATCCCAACCCTTAGGGTTAGCTGCTAAATACTGTCTCTCCCCAACCCTTAGGTTTAGCTGCTCAATACTGTCCCATCCCTTAGGGTTAGCTGCTCAATACTGTCTCATTCCATCTCTTAGGGTTAGCTGCTCAATGCTGTCTCATCCCAACCCTTAGGTTTAGCTGCTCAATACTGTCCCATCCTTTAGGGTTAGCTGCTCAGTACTGTCTCATCTCATCCCTTAGGGTTAGCTGCTCAATGCTGTCTCATCCCAACCCTTAGGGTTAGCTGCTCAATACGGTCTCATTACATCCCTTAGGCTAAGCTGCTCAATACTGTCCCATCCCTTAGGGTTAGCTGCTAAATACTGTCTCATCCCAACCCTTAGGGTTAGCTGCTAAATACTGTCTCTCCCCAACCCTTAGGGTTAGCTGCTAAATACTGTCTCACCCCAACCCTTACGGTTAGCTGCTAAATACTGTCTCCCCAACCCTTAGGGTTAGCTGCTCAATAATATCTCACCCCAACCCTTAGGGTTAGCTGCTAAAAAATGTATTATCCCATCCCTCAGGGTTAGCTGCTCAATACTGTCCCATCCCTTGGGGTTAGCTGCTAAATACTGTCTCATCCCAACCCTTAGGGTTAGCTGCTAAATACTGTCTCACCCCAACCCTTATGGTTAGCTGCTAAATATTGTCTCACCCCATCCCTTAGGGTTAGCTGCTAAATACTGTCTCATGCCATCCCTTAGGCTTAGCTGCTAAATACTGTCTCACCCCAACCCTTAGGGTTAGCTGCTAAATACTGTCTCACCCCAACCCTTACGGTTAGCTGCTAAATACTGTCTCATCCCTTAGGGTTAGCTGCTAAATACTGTCTCATCCCAACCCTTAGGGTTAGCTGCTAAATACTGTCTCTCCCCAACCCTTAGGGTTAGCTGCTCAATACTGTCTCACCCCAACCCTTAGGGTTAGCTGCTAAAAAATGTATTATCCCAGCCCTCAGGGTTAGCTGCTCAATACTGTCCCATCCCTTAGGGTTAGCTGCTAAATACTGTCTCATCCCAACAATTAGGGTTAGCTGCTAAATACTGTCTCTCCCCAACCCTTAGGGTTAGCTGCTAAATACTGTCTCACCCCAACCCTTATGGTTAGCTGCTAAATACTGTCTCACCCCAACCCTTAGTGTTAGCTGCTCAATACGGTCTCACCCCAACCGTTAGGGTTAGCTGCTCAATACTGTCTCACCCCAACCCTTAGGGTTAGCTGCTAAATACTGTCTCATCACACCCCTTAGGGTTAGCTGCTCAATACTTTCTCACCTCAACCCTTAGGGTTAGCTGCTAAATACTGTCTCACCCCAACCCTTAGGGTTAGCTGCTCTATACTGTCTCACCCCAACCCTTAGGTTAGCTGCTCAATACTGTCTCACCCCAACCGTTAGGGTTAGCTGCTAAATACTGTCTCATCACACCCCTTAGAGTTAGATGCTCAATACTTTCTCACCCCAACCCTTAAGGTTAGCTGCTAAATACTGTCTCACCCCAACCCTTAGTGTTAGCTGCTCAATACTGTCTCACCCCAACCCTTAAGGTTAGCTGCTAAATACTGTCTCATCCCACCCCTTAGGGTTAGCTGCTCAATACTGTCTCACCCCAAACCTTCGGGTTAGCTGCTAACTACTGTCTCACCCCAACCCTTAGGGCTAGCTGCTAAATACTGTCTCACCCCAACCCTTAGGGTTAGCTGCTAAATACTGTCTCACCCCAACCCTTAGGGTTAGCTGCTAAATACTGTCTCATCCCATCCCTTAGGCTTAGCTACTCAATAATGTCCCATCCCTTAGGGTTAGCTGCTCAATACTGTCTCATCCTATCCCTTAGGGTTAGCTGCTAAATACTGTCTCATCCCAACCCTTAGGGTTAGCTGCTGAATACTTTCTCATCCCATCTCTTAGGGTTAGCTGCTAAATACTGTCTCATCCCATCTCTTAGGGTTAGCTGCTCATTACTGTCTCATCCCAACACTTAGGGTTAGCTCTTCAATACTGTCCCCTCCGTTAGGTTTAGCTGCTCAATACTGTCCCATCCCTTAGGGTTAGCTGGTCAATACTGTCTCATCCCATCCCTTAGGGTTAGCTGCTCAATACGGTCTCTCCCCAACCCTTAGGGTTAGCTGCTAAATACTGTCTCACCCCAACCCTTAGGTTAGCTGCTAAATACTGTCTCACCCCAACCCTTAGGGTTAGCTGTTAAATACTGTCTCACCCCAACCCTTAGGGTTAGCTGCTAAATACTGTCTCACCCCAACCCTTAGGGTTAGCTGCTAATTACTGTCTCATCCCATCCCTTAGGCTTAGCGGCTCAATACTGTCCCATCCCTTAGGGTTAGCTGCTCAATACGGTCTCATCCCAACCCTTAGGGTTAGCTGCTCAATACTGTCTCACCCCAACCCTTAGGGTTAGCTGCTAAATACTGTCTCACCCCAACCCTTAGGGTTAGCTGCTAAATACTGTCTCACCCCAACCCTTAGGGTTAGCTGCTAAATACTGTCTCACCCCAACCCTTAGGGTTAGCTGCTAAATACTGTCTCACACCAACCTTTAGGGTTAGCTGCTAAATACTGTCTCATCCCATCCCTTAGGGTTAGCTGCTCAATACTGTCCCATCCCTTAGGGTTAGCTGCTAAATACTGTCTCATCCCATCCCTTAGGGTTAGCTGCTCAATACTGTCTCACCCCAACCCTTAGGGTTAGCTGCTAAATACTGTCTCACCCCAACCCTTAGGATTAGCTGCTAAATACTGTCTCACCCCAACCCTTAGGGTTAGCTGCTAAATACTGTCTCATCCCATCTCTTAGGGTTAGCTGCTCATTACTGTCTCATCCCAACACTTAGGGTTAGCTCTTCAATACTGTCCCCTCCGTTAGGTTTAGCTGCTCAATACTGTCCCATCCCTTAGGGTTAGCTGGTCAATACTGTCTCATCCCATCCCTTAGGGTTAGCTGCTCAATACGGTCTCTCCCCAACCCTTAGGGTTAGCTGCTAAATACTGTCTCACCCCAACCCTTAGGGTTAGCTGCTAAATACTGTCTCACCCCAACCCTTAGGGTTAGCTGCTAAATACTGTCTCACCCCAACCCTTAGGGTTAGCTGCTAATTACTGTCTCATCCCATCCCTTAGGCTTAGCGGCTCAATACTGTCCCATCCCTTAGGGTTAGCTGCTCAATACTGTCTCAACATCCCAACCCTTAGGGTTAGCTGCTCAATACTGTCTCACCCCAACCCTTAGGGTTAGCTGCTAAATACTGTCTCACCCCAACCCTTAGGGTTAGCTGTTAAATACTGTTTCACCCCAACCCTTAGGGTTAGCTGCTAAATACTGTCTCGCCCCAACCTTTAGGGTTAGCTGCTAAATACTGTCTCATCCCATCCCTTAGGGTTAGCTACTCAATAATGTCCCATCCCTTAGGGTTAGCTGCTCAATACTGTCTCATCCTATCCCTTAGGGTTAGCTGCTAAATACTGTCTCATCCCAACCCTTAGGGTTAGCTGCTGAATACTTTCTCATCCCATCTCTTAGGGTTAGCTGCTCATTACTGTCTCATCCCAACACTTAGGGTTAGCTCTTCAATACTGTCCCCTCCGTTAGGTTTAGCTGCTCAATACTGTCCCATCCCTTAGGGTTAGCTGGTCAATACTGTCTCATCCCATCCCTTAGGGTTAGCTGCTCAATACGGTCTCTCCCCAACCCTTAGGGTTAGCTGCTAAATACTGTCTCACCCCAACCCTTAGGGTTAGCTGCTAAATACTGTCTCACCCCAACCCTTAGGGTTAGCTGTTAAATACTGTCTCACCCCAACCCTTAGGGTTAGCTGCTAAATACTGTCTCACCCCAACCCTTAGGGTTAGCTGCTAAATACTGTCTCACCCCAACCCTTAGGGTTAGCTGCTAATTACTGTCTCATCCCATCCCTTAGGCTTAGTGGCTCAATACTGTCCCATCCCTTAGGGTTAGCTGCTCAATACTGTCTCATCCCAACCCTTAGGGTTAGCTGCTCAATACTGTCTCACCCCAACCCTTAGGGTTAGCTGCTAAATACTGTCTCACCCCAACCCTTAGGGTTAGCTGCTAAATACTGTCTCACCCCAACCCTTAGGGTTAGCTGCTAAATACTGTCTCACCCCAACCCTTAGGGTTAGCTGCTAAATACTGTCTCACCCCAACCTTTAGGGTTAGCTGCTAAATACTGTCTCATCCCATCCCTTAGGGTTAGCTGCTCAATACTGTCCCATCCCTTAGGGTTAGCTGCTAAATACTGTCTCATCCCATCCCTTAGGGTTAGCTGCTCAATACTGTCTCACCCCAACCCTTAGGGTTAGCTGCTAAATACTGTCTCACCCCAACCCTTAGGATTAGCTGCTAAATACTGTCTCACCCCAACCCTTAGGGTTAGCTGCTAAATACTGTCTCATCCCATCTCTTAGGGTTAGCTGCTCATTACTGTCTCATCCCAACACTTAGGGTTAGCTCTTCAATACTGTCCCCTCCGTTAGGTTTAGCTGCTCAATACTGTCCCATCCCTTAGGGTTAGCTGGTCAATACTGTCTCATCCCATCCCTTAGGGTTAGCTGCTCAATACGGTCTCTCCCCAACCCATAGGGTTAGCTGCTAAATACTGTCTCACCCCAACCCTTAGGGTTAGCTGCTAAATACTGTCTCACCCCAACCCTTAGGGTTAGCTGTTAAATACTGTCTCACCCCAACCCTTAGGGTTAGCTGCTAAATACTGTCTCACCCCAACCCTTAGGGTTAGCTGCTAAATACTGTCTCACCCCAACCCTTAGGGTTAGCTGCTAATTACTGTCTCATCCCATCCCTTAGGCTTAGCGGCTCAATACTGTCCCATCCCTTAGGGTTAGCTGCTCAATACTGTCTCATCCCAACCCTTAGGGTTAGCTGCTCAATACTGTCTCACCCCAACCCTTAGGGTTAGCTGCTAAATACTGTCTCACCCCAACCCTTAGGGTTAGCTGTTAAATACTGTTTCACCCCAACCCTTAGGGTTAGCTGCTAAATACTGTCTCACCCCAACCCTTACGGTTAGCTGCTAAATACTGTCTCATCCCTTAGGGTTAGTTGCTAAAAATGTATTATCCCAGCCCTCAGGGTTAGCTGCTCAATACTGTCCCATCCCTTAGGGTTAGCTGCTAAATACTGTCTCATCCCAACAATTAGGGTTAGCTGCTAAATACTGTCTCTCCCCAACCCTTAGGGTTAGCTGCTAAATACTGTCTCACCCCAACCCTTATGGTTAGCTGCTAAATACTGTCTCACCCCAACCCTTAGTGTTAGCTGCTCAATACGGTCTCACCCCAACCGTTAGGGTTAGCTGCTCAATACTGTCTCACCCCAACCCTTAGGGTTAGCTGCTAAATACTGTCTCATCACACCCTTAGGGTTAGCTGCTCAATACTTTCTCACCTCAACCCTTAGGGTTAGCTGCTAAATACTGTCTCACCCCAACCCTTAGGGTTAGCTGCTCTATACTGTCTCACCCCAACCCTTAGGGTTAGCTGCTCAATACTGTCTCACCCCAACCGTTAGGGTTAGCTGCTAAATACTGTCTCATCACACCCCTTAGAGTTAGATGCTCAATACTTTCTCACCCCAACCCTTAAGGTTAGCTGCTAAATACTGTCTCACCCCAACCCTTAGTGTTAGCTGCTCAATACTGTCTCACCCCAACCCTTAAGGTTAGCTGCTAAATACTGTCTCATCCCACCCCTTAGGGTTAGCTGCTCAATACTGTCTCACCCCAAACCTTCGGGTTAGCTGCTAACTACTGTCTCACCCCAACCCTTAGGGCTAGCTGCTAAATACTGTCTCACCCCAACCCTTAGGGTTAGCTGCTAAATACTGTCTCACCCCAACCCTTAGGGTTAGCTGCTAAATACTGTCTCATCCCATCCCTTAGGCTTAGCTACTCAATAATGTCCCATCCCTTAGGGTTAGCTGCTCAATACTGTCTCATCCTATCCCTTAGGGTTAGCTGCTAAATACTGTCTCATCCCAACCCTTAGGGTTAGCTGCTGAATACTTTCTCATCCCATCTCTTAGGGTTAGCTGCTAAATACTGTCTCATCCCATCTCTTAGGGTTAGCTGCTCATTACTGTCTCATCCCAACACTTAGGGTTAGCTCTTCAATACTGTCCCCTCCGTTAGGTTTAGCTGCTCAATACTGTCCCATCCCTTAGGGTTAGCTGGTCAATACTGTCTCATCCCATCCCTTAGGGTTAGCTGCTCAATACGGTCTCTCCCCAACCCTTAGGGTTAGCTGCTAAATACTGTCTCACCCCAACCCTTAGGGTTAGCTGCTAAATACTGTCTCACCCCAACCCTTAGGGTTAGCTGCTAAATACTGTCTCACCCCAACCTTTAGGGTTAGCTGCTAAATACTGTCTCATCCCATCCCTTAGGGTTAGCTGCTCAATACTGTCCCATCCCTTAGGGTTAGCTGCTAAATACTGTCTCATCCCATCCCTTAGGGTTAGCTGCTCAATACTGTCTCACCCCAACCCTTAGGGTTAGCTGCTAAATACTGTCTCACCCCAACCCTTAGGATTAGCTGCTAAATACTGTCTCACCCCAACCCTTAGGGTTAGCTGCTAATTACTGTCTCATCCCATCCCTTAGGCTTAGCGGCTCAATACTGTCCCATCCCTTAGGGTTAGCTGCTCAATACGGTCTCATCCCAACCCTTAGGGTTAGCTGCTCAATACTGTCTCACCCCAACCCTTAGGGTTAGCTGCTAAATACTGTCTCACCCCAACCCTTAGGGTTAGCTGCTAAATACTGTCTCACCCCAACCCTTAGGGTTAGCTGCTAAATACTGTCTCACCCCAACCCTTAGGGTTAGCTGCTAAATACTGTCTCACCCCAACCTTTAGGGTTAGCTGCTAAATACTGTCTCATCCCATCCCTTAGGGTTAGCTGCTCAATACTGTCCCATCCCTTAGGGTTAGCTGCTAAATACTGTCTCATCCCATCCCTTAGGGTTAGCTGCTCAATACTGTCTCACCCCAACCCTTAGGGTTAGCTGCTAAATACTGTCTCACCCCAACCCTTAGGATTAGCTGCTAAATACTGTCTCACCCCAACCCTTAGGGTTAGGTGCTAAATACTGTCTCATCCCATCTCTTAGGGTTAGCTGCTCATTACTGTCTCATCCCAACACTTAGGGTTAGCTCTTCAATACTGTCCCCTCCGTTAGGTTTAGCTGCTCAATACTGTCCCATCCCTTAGGGTTAGCTGGTCAATACTGTCTCATCCCATCCCTTAGGGTTAGCTGCTCAATACGGTCTCTCCCCAACCCTTAGGGTTAGCTGCTAAATACTGTCTCACCCCAACCCTTAGGGTTAGCTGCTAAATACTGTCTCACCCCAACCCTTAGGGTTAGCTGCTAAATACTGTCTCACCCCAACCCTTAGGGTTAGCTGCTAATTACTGTCTCATCCCATCCCTTAGGCTTAGCGGCTCAATACTGTCCCATCCCTTAGGGTTAGCTGCTCAATACTGTCTCATCCCAACCCTTAGGGTTAGCTGCTCAATACTGTCTCACCCCAACCCTTAGGGTTAGCTGCTAAATACTGTCTCACCCCAACCCTTAGGGTTAGCTGTTAAATACTGTTTCACCCCAACCCTTAGGGTTAGCTGCTAAATACTGTCTCGCCCCAACCAACCTTTAGGGTTAGCTGCTAAATACTGTCTCATCCCATCCCTTAGGGTTAGCTACTCAATAATGTCCCATCCCTTAGGGTTAGCTGCTCAATACTGTCTCATCCTATCCCTTAGGGTTAGCTGCTAAATACTGTCTCATCCCAACCCTTAGGGTTAGCTGCTGAATACTTTCTCATCCCATCTCTTAGGGTTAGCTGCTCATTACTGTCTCATCCCAACACTTAGGTTAGCTCTTCAATACTGTCCCCTCCGTTAGGTTTAGCTGCTCAATACTGTCCCATCCCTTAGGGTTAGCTGGTCAATACTGTCTCATCCCATCCCTTAGGGTTAGCTGCTCAATACGGTCTCTCCCCAACCCTTAGGGTTAGCTGCTAAATACTGTCTCACCCCAACCCTTAGGGTTAGCTGCTAAATACTGTCTCACCCCAACCCTTAGGGTTAGCTGTTAAATACTGTCTCACCCCAACCCTTAGGGTTAGCTGCTAAATACTGTCTCACCCCAACCCTTAGGGTTAGCTGCTAAATACTGTCTCACCCCAACCCTTAGGGTTAGCTGCTAATTACTGTCTCATCCCATCCCTTAGGCTTAGTGGCTCAATACTGTCCCATCCCTTAGGGTTAGCTGCTCAATACTGTCTCATCCCAACCCTTAGGGTTAGCTGCTCAATACTGTCTCACCCCAACCCTTAGGGTTAGCTGCTAAATACTGTCTCACCCCAACCCTTAGGGTTAACTGCTAAATACTGTCTCACCCCAACCCTTAGGGTTAGCTGCTAAATACTGTCTCACCCCAACCCTTAGGGTTAGCTGCTAAATACTGTCTCACCCCAACCTTTAGGGTTAGCTGCTAAATACTGTCTCATCCCATCCCTTAGGGTTAGCTGCTCAATACTGTCCCATCCCTTAGGGTTAGCTGCTAAATACTGTCTCATCCCATCCCTTAGGGTTAGCTGCTCAATACTGTCTCACCCCAACCCTTAGGGTTAGCTGCTAAATACTGTCTCACCCCAACCCTTAGGATTAGCTGCTAAATACTGTCTCACCCCAACCCTTAGGGTTAGCTGCTAAATACTGTCTCATCCCATCTCTTAGGGTTAGCTGCTCATTACTGTCTCATCCCAACACTTAGGGTTAGCTCTTCAATACTGTCCCCTCCGTTAGGTTTAGCTGCTCAATACTGTCCCATCCCTTAGGGTTAGCTGGTCAATACTGTCTCATCCCATCCCTTAGGGTTAGCTGCTCAATACGGTCTCTCCCCAACCCATAGGGTTAGCTGCTAAATACTGTCTCACCCCAACCCTTAGGGTTAGCTGCTAAATACTGTCTCACCCCAACCCTTAGGGTTAGCTGTTAAATACTGTCTCACCCCAACCCTTAGGGTTAGCTGCTAAATACTGTCTCACCCCAACCCTTAGGGTTAGCTGCTAAATACTGTCTCACCCCAACCCTTAGGGTTAGCTGCTAATTACTGTCTCATCCCATCCCTTAGGCTTAGCGGCTCAATACTGTCCCATCCCTTAGGGTTAGCTGCTCAATACTGTCTCATCCCAACCCTTAGGGTTAGCTGCTCAATACTGTCTCACCCCAACCCTTAGGGTTAGCTGCTAAATACTGTCTCACCCCAACCCTTAGGGTTAGCTGTTAAATACTGTTTCACCCCAACCCTTAGGGTTAGCTGCTAAATACTGTCTCACCCCAACCCTTACGGTTAGCTGCTAAATACTGTCTCATCCCTTAGGGTTAGTTGCTAAAAAATGTATTATCCCAGCCCTCAGGGTTAGCTGCTCAATACTGTCCCATCCCTTAGGGTTAGCTGCTAAATACTGTCTCATCCCAACAATTAGGGTTAGCTGCTAAATACTGTCTCTCCCCAACCCTTAGGGTTAGCTGCTAAATACTGTCTCACCCCAACCCTTATGGTTAGCTGCTAAATACTGTCTCACCCCAACCCTTAGTGTTAGCTGCTCAATACGGTCTCACCCCAACCGTTAGGGTTAGCTGCTCAATACTGTCTCACCCCAACCCTTAGGGTTAGCTGCTAAATACTGTCTCATCACACCCCTTAGGGTTAGCTGCTCAATACTTTCTCACCTCAACCCTTAGGGTTAGCTGCTAAATACTGTCTCACCCCAACCCTTAGGGTTAGCTGCTCTATACTGTCTCACCCCAACCCTTAGGGTTAGCTGCTCAATACTGTCTCACCCCAACCGTTAGGGTTAGCTGCTAAATACTGTCTCATCACACCCCTTAGAGTTAGATGCTCAATACTTTCTCACCCCAACCCTTAAGGTTAGCTGCTAAATACTGTCTCACCCCAACCCTTAGTGTTAGCTGCTCAATACTGTCTCACCCCAACCCTTAAGGTTAGCTGCTAAATACTGTCTCATCCCACCCCTTAGGGTTAGCTGCTCAATACTGTCTCACCCCAAACCTTCGGGTTAGCTGCTAACTACTGTCTCACCCCAACCCTTAGGGCTAGCTGCTAAATACTGTCTCACCCCAACCCTTAGGGTTAGCTGCTAAATACTGTCTCACCCCAACCCTTAGGGTTAGCTGCTAAATACTGTCTCATCCCATCCCTTAGGCTTAGCTACTCAATAATGTCCCATCCCTTAGGGTTAGCTGCTCAATACTGTCTCATCCTATCCCTTAGGGTTAGCTGCTAAATACTGTCTCATCCCAACCCTTAGGGTTAGCTGCTGAATACTTTCTCATCCCATCTCTTAGGGTTAGCTGCTAAATACTGTCTCATCCCATCTCTTAGGGTTAGCTGCTCATTACTGTCTCATCCCAACACTTAGGGTTAGCTCTTCAATACTGTCCCCTCCGTTAGGTTTAGCTGCTCAATACTGTCCCATCCCTTAGGGTTAGCTGGTCAATACTGTCTCATCCCATCCCTTAGGGTTAGCTGCTCAATACGGTCTCTCCCCAACCCTTAGGGTTAGCTGCTAAATACTGTCTCACCCCAACCCTTAGGGTTAGCTGCTAAATACTGTCTCACCCCAACCCTTAGGGTTAGCTGTTAAATACTGTCTCACCCCAACCCTTAGGGTTAGCTGCTAAATACTGTCTCACCCCAACCCTTAGGGTTAGCTGCTAAATACTGTCTCACCCCAACCCTTAGGGTTAGCTGCTAATTACTGTCTCATCCCATCCCTTAGGCTTAGCGGCTCAATACTGTCCCATCCCTTAGGGTTAGCTGCTCAATACGGTCTCATCCCAACCCTTAGGGTTAGCTGCTCAATACTGTCTCACCCCAACCCTTAGGGTTAGCTGCTAAATACTGTCTCACCCCAACCCTTAGGGTTAGCTGCTAAATACTGTCTCACCCCAACCCTTAGGGTTAGCTGCTAAATACTGTCTCACCCCAACCCTTAGGGTTAGCTGCTAAATACTGTCTCACCCCAACCTTTAGGGTTAGCTGCTAAATACTGTCTCATCCCATCCCTTAGGGTTAGCTGCTCAATACTGTCCCATCCCTTAGGGTTAGCTGCTAAATACTGTCTCATCCCATCCCTTAGGGTTAGCTGCTCAATACTGTCTCACCCCAACCCTTAGGGTTAGCTGCTAAATACTGTCTCACCCCAACCCTTAGGATTAGCTGCTAAATACTGTCTCACCCCAACCCTTAGGGTTAGCTGCTAAATACTGTCTCATCCCATCTCTTAGGGTTAGCTGCTCATTACTGTCTCATCCCAACACTTAGGGTTAGCTCTTCAATACTGTCCCCTCCGTTAGGTTTAGCTGCTCAATACTGTCCCATCCCTTAGGGTTAGCTGGTCAATACTGTCTCATCCCATCCCTTAGGGTTAGCTGCTCAATACGGTCTCTCCCCAACCCTTAGGGTTAGCTGCTAAATACTGTCTCACCCCAACCCTTAGGGTTAGCTGCTAAATACTGTCTCACCCCAACCCTTAGGGTTAGCTGCTAAATACTGTCTCACCCCAACCCTTAGGGTTAGCTGCTAATTACTGTCTCATCCCATCCCTTAGGCTTAGCGGCTCAATACTGTCCCATCCCTTAGGGTTAGCTGCTCAATACTGTCTCATCCCAACCCTTAGGGTTAGCTGCTCAATACTGTCTCACCCCAACCCTTAGGGTTAGCTGCTAAATACTGTCTCACCCCAACCCTTAGGGTTAGCTGTTAAATACTGTTTCACCCCAACCCTTAG
This sequence comes from Oncorhynchus nerka, assembly GCF_034236695.1. Lineage (NCBI taxonomy): Eukaryota > Metazoa > Chordata > Actinopteri > Salmoniformes > Salmonidae > Oncorhynchus > Oncorhynchus nerka. Next base: position 39,853,430 of record NC_088406.1, read on the forward strand.
GGTTAGCTGCTAAATACTGTCTCGCCCCAACCTTTAGGGTTAGCTGCTAAATACTGTCTCATCCCATCCCTTAGGGTTAGCTACTCAATAATGTCCCATCCCTTAGGGTTAGCTGCTCAATACTGTCTCATCCTATCCCTTAGGGTTAGCTGCTAAATACTGTCTCATCCCAACCCTTAGGGTTAGCTGCTGAATACTTTCTCATCCCATCTCTTAGGGTTAGCTGCTCATTACTGTCTCATCCCAACACTTAGGGTTAGCTCTTCAATACTGTCCCCTCCGTTAGGTTTAGCTGCTCAATACTGTCCCATCCCTTAGGGTTAGCTGGTCAATACTGTCTCATCCCATCCCTTAGGGTTAGCTGCTCAATACGGTCTCTCCCCAACCCTTAGGGTTAGCTGCTAAATACTGTCTCACCCCAACCCTTAGGGTTAGCTGCTAAATACTGTCTCACCCCAACCCTTAGGGTTAGCTGTTAAATACTGTCTCACCCCAACCCTTAGGGTTAGCTGCTAAATACTGTCTCACCCCAACCCTTAGGGTTAGCTGCTAAATACTGTCTCACCCCAACCCTTAGGGTTAGCTGCTAATTACTGTCTCATCCCATCCCTTAGGCTTAGCGGCTCAATACTGTCCCATCCCTTAGGGTTAGCTGCTCAATACTGTCTCATCCCAACCCTTAGGGTTAGCTGCTCAATACTGTCTCACCCCAACCCTTAGGGTTAGCTGCTAAATACTGTCTCACCCCAACCCTTAGGGTTAGCTGCTAAATACTGTCTCACCCCAACCCTTAGGGTTAGCTGCTAAATACTGTCTCACCCCAACCCTTATAGGGTTAGCTGCTAAATACTGTCTCACCCCAACCTTTAGGGTTAGCTGCTAAATACTGTCTCATCCCATCCCTTAGGGTTAGCTGCTCAATACTGTCCCATCCCTTAGGGTTAGCTGCTAAATACTGTCTCATCCCATCCCTTAGGGTTAGCTGCTCAATACTGTCTCACCCCAACCCTTAGGGTTAGCTGCTAAATACTGTCTCACCCCAACCCTTAGGATTAGCTGCTAAATACTGTCTCACCCCAACCCTTAGGGTTAGCTGCTAAATACTGTCTCATCCCATCTCTTAGGGTTAGCTGCTCATTACTGTCTCATCCCAACACTTAGGGTTAGCTCTTCAATACTGTCCCCTCCGTTAGGTTTAGCTGCTCAATACTGTCCCATCCCTTAGGGTTAGCTGGTCAATACTGTCTCATCCCATCCCTTAGGGTTAGCTGCTCAATACGGTCTCTCCCCAACCCATAGGGTTAGCTGCTAAATACTGTCTCACCCCAACCCTTAGGGTTAGCTGCTAAATACTGTCTCACCCCAACCCTTAGGGTTAGCTGTTAAATACTGTCTCACCCCAACCCTTAGGGTTAGCTGCTAAATACTGTCTCACCCCAACCCTTAGGGTTAGCTGCTAAATACTGTCTCACCCCAACCCTTAGGGTTAGCTGCTAATTACTGTCTCATCCCATCCCTTAGGCTTAGCGGCTCAATACTGTCCCATCCCTTAGGGTTAGCTGCTCAATACTGTCTCATCCCAACCCTTAGGGTTAGCTGCTCAATACTGTCTCACCCCAACCCTTAGGGTTAGCTGCTAAATACTGTCTCACCCCAACCCTTAGGGTTAGCTGTTAAATACTGTTTCACCCCAACCCTTAGGGTTAGCTGCTAAATACTGTCTCGCCCCAACCTTTAGGGTTAGCTGCTAAATACTGTCTCATCCCATCCCTTAGGGTTAGCTACTCAATAATGTCCCATCCCTTAGGGTTAGCTGCTCAATACTGTCTCATCCTATCCCTTAGGGTTAGCTGCTAAATACTGTCTCATCCCAACCCTTAGGGTTAGCTGCTGAATACTTTCTCATCCCATCTCTTAGGGTTAGCTGCTCAATACTGTCGCATCCCAACACTTAGGGTTAGCTCTTCAATACTGTCCCCTCCGTTAGGTTTAGCTGCTCAATACTGTCCCATCCCGTAGGGTTAGCTGCTCAAAACTGTCTCATCCCATCCCTTAGGGTTAGCTGCTAAATACTGTCTCACCCCAACCCTTAGGGTTAGCTGCTAAATACTGTCTCACCCCAACCCTTAGGGTTAGCTGTTAAATACTGTCTCAGCCCAACCCTTAGGGTTAGCTGCTAAATACTGTCTCACCCCAACCCTTAGGGTTAGCTGCTAAATACTGTCTCACCCCAACCCTTAGGGTTAGCTGTTAAATACTGTCTCACCCCAACCCTTAGGGTTAGCTGCTAAATACTGTCTCACCCCAACCCTTAGGGTTAGCTGCTAAATACTGTCTCCCCCAACCCTTAGGGTTAGCTGTTAAATACTGTCTCACCCCAACCCTTAGGGTTAGCTGCTAAATACTGTCTCACCCCAACCCTTAGGGTTAGCTGCTAAATACTGTCTCACCCCAACCCTTAGGGTTAGCTGCTAAATACTGTCTCACCCCAAACCTTAGGGTTAGCTGCTCAATACTGTCTCACCCCAACCCTTTGGGTTAGCTGCTAAATACTGTCTCATCCCATCCCTTAGGGTTAGCTGCTCAATACTGTCCCATCCCTTAGGGTTAGCTGCTAAATACTGTCTCATCCCATCCCTTAGGGTTAGCTGCTCAATACTGTCTCACCCCAACCCTTAGGGTTAGCTGCTAAATACTGTCTCACCCCAACCCTTAGGGTTAGCTGCTAAATACTGTCTCACCCCAACCTTTAGGGTTAGCTGCTAAATACTGTCTCATCCCATCCCTTAGGGTTAGCTGCTCAATAATGTCCCATCCCTTAGGGTTAGCTGCTAAATACTGTCTCATCCCATCCCTTAGGGTTAGCTGCTCAATACTGTCTCACCCCAACCCTTAGGGTTAGCTGCTAAATACTGTCTCACCCCAACCCTTAGGGTTAGCTGCTAAATACTGTCTCACCCCAACCTTTAGGGTTAGCTGCTAAATACTGTCTCATCCCATCCCTTAGGGTTAGGTGCTCAATACTGTCCCCATCCCTTAGGGTTAGCTGCTCAATACTGTCTCATCCCATCCCTTAGGGTTAGCTGCTAAATACTGTCTCACCCCAACCCTTGGGGTTCGCTGCTCCATACTGTCCCATCCCTTAGGGTTAGCTGCTCAATACTGTCCCATCCTTTAGGGTTAGCTGCTAAATACTGTCTCATCCCATCCCTTAGGGTTAGCTGCTCAATACTGTCTCACCCCAACCCTTAGGGTTAGCTGCTAAATACTGTCTCACCCCAACCCTTAGGGTTAGCTGCTAAATACTGTCTCACCCCAACCTTTAGGGTTAGCTGCTAAATACTGTCTCATCCCATCCCTTAGGGTTAGCTGCTCAATACTGTCCCATCCCTTAGGGTTAGCTGCTAAATACTGTCTCATCCCATCCCTTAGGGTTAGCTGCTCAATACTGTCTCACCCCAACCCTTAGGGTTAGCTGCTAAATACTGTCTCACCCCAACCCTTAGGGTTAGCTGCTAAATACTGTCTCACCCCAACCTTTAGGGTTAGCTGCTAAATACTGTCTCATCCCATCCCTTAGGGTTAGGTGCTCAATACTGTCCCATCCCTTAGGGTTAGCTGCTCAATACTGTCTCATCCCATCCCTTAGGGTTAGCTGCTAAATACTGTCTCACCCCAACCCTTGGGGTTCGCTGCTCCATACTGTCCCATCCCTTAGGGTTAGCTGCTCAATACTGTCTCACCCCAACCCTTTGGGTTAGCTGCTAAATACTGTCTCATCCCATCCCGTGGGGTTAGCTGCTCAATACTGTCCCATCCCTTAGGGTTAGCTGCTAACTACTGTCTCATCCCATCCCTTGGGGTTAGCTGCTCAATACTGTCCCAACCCTTAGGGTTAACTGCTCAATACTGTCCCAAACCTTAGGGTTAGCTGCTAAATACTGTCTCACCCCAACCCTTAGGGTTAGCTGCTAAATACTGTCTCATCCCATCCCTTAGGGTTAGCTGCTCAATCCTGTCCCATCCCTTAGGGTTAGCTGCTCAATACTGTCTCATCCCATCCCTTAGGGTTAGCTGCTCAATACGGTCTCTTCCTAACCCTTAGGGTTAGCTGCTAAATACTGTCTGACGCCAACCCTTAGGGTTAGCTGCTAAATACTGTCTCACCCCAACCCTTAGGGTTAGCTGTTAAATACTGTCTCACCCCAACCCTTAGGGTTAGCTGTTAAATACTGTCTCACCCCAACCCTTAGGGTTAGCTGCTAAATACTGTCTCACCCCAACCCTTAGGGTTAGCTGCTAAATACTGTCTCACCCCAACCCTTAGGGTTAGCTGTTAAATACTGTCTCACCCCAGCCCTTAGGGTTAGCTGCTAAATACTGTCTCACCCCAACCCTTAGGGTTAGCTGCTAAATACTGTCTCACCCCAACCCTTAGGGTTAGCTGCTAAATACTGTCTCACCCCAACCCTTAGGGTTAGCTGCTAAATACTGTCTCACCCCAACCTTTAGGGTTAGCTGCTAAATACTGTCTCATCCCATCCCTTAGGGTTAGCTGCTCAATACTGTCCCATCCCTTAGGGTTAGCTGCTAAATACTGTCTCACCCCAACCCTTAGGGTTAGCTGCTAAATACTGTCTCATCCCATCTCTTAGGGTTAGCTGCTCATTACTGTCTCATCCCAACACTTAGGGTTAGCTCTTCAATACTGTCCCCTCCGTTAGGTTTAGCTGCTCAATACTGTCCCATCCCTTAGGGTTAGCTGGTCAATACTGTCTCATCCCATCCCTTAGGGTTAGCTGCTCAATACGGTCTCTCCCCAACCCTTAGGGTTAGCTGCTAAATACTGTCTCACCCCAACCCTTAGGGTTAGCTGCTAAATACTGTCTCACCCCAACCCTTAGGGTTAGCTGTTAAATACTGTCTCACCCCAACCCTTAGGGATAGCTGCTAAATACTGTCTCACCCCAACCCTTAGGGTTAGCTGCTAAATACTGTCTCACCCCAACCCTTAGGGTTAGCTGCTAATTACTGTCTCATCCCATCCCTTAGGCTTAGCGGCTCAATACTGTCCCATCCCTTAGGGTTAGCTGCTCAATACTGTCTCATCCCAACCCTTAGGGTTAGCTGCTCAATACTGTCTCACCCCAACCCTTAGGGTTAGCTGCTAAATACTGTCTCACCCCAACCCTTAGGGTTAGCTGTTAAATACTGTTTCACCCCAACCCTTAGGGTTAGCTGCTAAATACTGTCTCGCCCCAACCTTTAGGGTTAGCTGCTAAATACTGTCTCATCCCATCCCTTAGGGTTAGCTACTCAGTAATGTCCCATCCCTTAGGGTTAGCTGCTCAATACTGTCTCATCCTATCCCTTAGGGTTAGCTGCTAAATACTGTCTCATCCCAACCCTTAGGGTTAGCTGCTGAATACTTTCTCATCCCATCTCTTAGGGTTAGCTGCTCAATACTGTCGCATCCCAACACTTAGGGTTAGCTCTTCAATACTGTCCCCTCCGTTAGGTTTAGCTGCTCAATACTGTCCCATCCCGTAGGGTTAGCTGCTCAAAACTGTCTCATCCCATCCCTTAGGGTTAGCTGCTAAATACTGTCTCACCCCAACCCTTAGGGTTAGCTGCTAAATACTGTCTCACCCCAACCCTTAGGGTTAGCTGTTAAATACTGTCTCAGCCCAACCCTTAGGGTTAGCTGCTAAATACTGTCTCACCCCAACCCTTAGGGTTAGCTGCTAAATACTGTCTCACCCCAACCCTTAGGGTTAGCTGTTAAATACTGTCTCACCCCAACCCTTAGGGTTAGCTGCTAAATACTGTCTCACCCCAACCCTTAGGGTTAGCTGCTAAATACTGTCTCCCCCAACCCTTAGGGTTAGCTGTTAAATACTGTCTCACCCCAACCCTTAGGGTTAGCTGCTAAATACTGTCTCACCCCAACCCTTAGGGTTAGCTGCTAAATACTGTCTCACCCCAACCCTTAGGGTTAGCTGCTAAATACTGTCTCACCCCAAACCTTAGGGTTAGCTGCTCAATACTGTCTCACCCCAACCCTTTGGGTTAGCTGCTAAATACTGTCTCATCCCATCCCTTAGGGTTAGCTGCTCAATACTGTCCCATCCCTTAGGGTTAGCTGCTAAATACTGTCTCATCCCATCCCTTAGGGTTAGCTGCTCAATACTGTCTCACCCCAACCCTTAGGGTTAGCTGCTAAATACTGTCTCACCCCAACCCTTAGGGTTAGCTGCTAAATACTGTCTCACCCCAACCTTTAGGGTTAGCTGCTAAATACTGTCTCATCCCATCCCTTAGGGTTAGCTGCTCAATAATGTCCCATCCCTTAGGGTTAGCTGCTAAATACTGTCTCATCCCATCCCTTAGGGTTAGCTGCTCAATACTGTCTCACCCCAACCCTTAGGGTTAGCTGCTAAATACTGTCTCACCCCAACCCTTAGGGTTAGCTGCTAAATACTGTCTCACCCCAACCTTTAGGGTTAGCTGCTAAATACTGTCTCATCCCATCCCTTAGGGTTAGGTGCTCAATACTGTCCCCATCCCTTAGGGTTAGCTGCTCAATACTGTCTCACCCCAACCCTTGGGGTTCGCTGCTCCATACTGTCCCATCCCTTAGGGTTAGCTGCTCAATACTGTCCCATCCCTTAGGGTTAGCTGCTAAATACTGTCTCATCCCATCCCTTAGGGTTAGCTGCTCAATACTGTCTCACCCCAACCCTTAGGGTTAGCTGCTAAATACTGGCTCACCCCAACCCTTAGGGTTAGCTGCTAAATACTGTCTCACCCCAACCTTTAGGGTTAGCTGCTAAATACTGTCTCATCCCATCCCTTAGGGTTAGCTGCTCAATACTGTCCCATCCCTTAGGGTTAGCTGCTAAATACTGTCTCATCCCATCCCTTAGGGTTAGCTGCTCAATACTGTCTCACCCCAACCCTTAGGGTTAGCTGCTAAATACTGTCTCACCCCAACCCTTAGGGTTAGCTGCTAAATACTGTCTCACCCCAACCTTTAGGGTTAGCTGCTAAATACTGTCTCATCCCATCCCTTAGGATTAGGTGCTCAATACTGTCCCATCCCTTAGGGTTAGCTGCTCAATACTGTCTCATCCCATCCCTTAGGGTTAGCTGCTAAATACTGTCTCACCCCAACCCTTGGGGTTCGCTGCTCCATACTGTCCCATCCCTTAGGGTTAGCTGCTCAATACTGTCTCACCCCAACCCTTTGGGTTAGCTGCTAAATACTGTCTCATCCCATCCCGTGGGGTTAGCTGCTCAATACTGTCCCATCCCTTAGGGTTAGCTGCTAACTACTGTCTCATCCCATCCCTTGGGGTTAGCTGCTCAATACTGTCCCAACCCTTAGGGTTAACTGCTCAATACTGTCCCAAACCTTAGGGTTAGCTGCTAAATACTGTCTCACCCCAACCCTTAGGGTTAGCTGCTAAATACTGTCTCATCCCATCCCTTAGGGTTAGCTGCTCAATCCTGTCCCATCCCTTAGGGTTAGCTGCTCAATACTGTCTCATCCCATCCCTTAGGGTTAGCTGCTCAATACGGTCTCTTCCTAACCCTTAGGGTTAGCTGCTAAATACTGTCTGACGCCAACCCTTAGGGTTAGCTGCTAAATACTGTCTCACCCCAACCCTTAGGGTTAGCTGTTAAATACTGTCTCACCCCAACCCTTAGGGTTAGCTGTTAAATACTGTCTCACCCCAACCCTTAGGGTTAGCTGCTAAATACTGTCTCACCCCAACCCTTAGGGTTAGCTGCTAAATACTGTCTCACCCCAACCCTTAGGGTTAGCTGTTAAATACTGTCTCACCCCAGCCCTTAGGGTTAGCTGCTAAATACTGTCTCACCCCAACCCTTAGGGTTAGCTGCTAAATACTGTCTCACCCCAACCCTTAGGGTTAGCTGCTAATTACTGTCTCACCCCAACCCTTAGGGTTAGCTGCTAAATACTGTCTCACCCCAACCTTTAGGGTTAGCTGCTAAATACTGTCTCATCCCATCCCTTAGGGTTAGCTGCTCAATACTGTCCCATCCCTTAGGGTTAGCTGCTAAATACTGTCTCATCCCATCCCTTAGGGTTAGCTGCTCAATACTGTCTCACCCCAACCCTTAGGGTTAGCTGCTAAATACTGTCTCACCCCAACCCTTAGGGTTAGCTGCTAAATACTGTCTCACCCCAACCCTTAGGGTTAGCTGCTAAATACTGTCTCACCCCAACCCTTAGGGTTAGCTGCTAAATACTGTCTCACCCCAACCTTTAGGGTTAGCTGCTAAATACTGTCTCATCCCATCCCTTAGGGTTAGCTGCTCAATACTGTCCCATCCCTTAGGGTTAGCTGTTCAATACTGTCTCATCCTATCCCTTAGGGTTAGCTGCTAAATACTGTCTCACCCCAACCCTTGGGGTTCGCTGCTCCATACTGTCCCATCCCTTAGGGTTAGCTGCTCAATACTGTCTCACCCCAACCCTTTGGGTTAGCTGCTAAATACTGTCTCATCCCATCCCTTGGGGTTAGCTGCTCAATACTGTCCCATCCCTTAGGGTTAGCTGCTAACTACTGTCTCATCCCATCCCTTAGGGTTAGCTGCTCAATACTGTCTCACCCCATCCCTTAGGGTTAGCTGCTCAATACTGTCCCAACCCTTAGGGTTAACTGCTCAATACTGTCCCAAACCTTAGGGTTAGCTGCTAAATACTGTCTCACCCCAACCCTTAGGGTTAGCTGCTAAATACTGTCTCATCCCATCCCTTAGGGTTAGCTGCTAAATACTGTCTCATCCCATCCCTTAGGGTTAGCTGCTAAATACTGTCTCATCCCATCCCTTAGGGTTAGCTGCTCAATACTGTCCCATCCCTTAGGGTTAGCTGCTCAATACTGTCTCACCCCAACCCTTGGGGTTAGCTGCTAAATACTGTCTCATCCCATTCCTTAGGGTTATCTGCTCAATACTGTCCCATCCCTTAGGGTTAGCTGCTAAATACTGTCTCATCCCATCCCATAGGGTTAGCTGCTAAATACTGTCCCATCCCTTAGGGTTAGCTGCTCAATACTGTCTCATCCCAACCTTTAAGGTAGGGTTACGGTTAAGGGTTAGCTTACCTTCCTCCAGCTGCTCCATGCTGGATATTCTCTTGGTCCCGTCGATAGAGTAGATGGTCCGGACCCCCTGGGGCATATTCACATTATCTGACAGGGAGCGGGTCAGATCAGCCAAAAGGGCTTCTATAGACCGGAACCTGTCCTGGGAAATAGCGTAGACAATCCCTTTGAAGTATCGGTCTCCATTGCGATAAAAGCGGACCTTTTTGGCCTTCTTCTCCGAGGCTAGAGACTGCAGTGTCCGGGTCCTGTACAGACTACAGTGGGCGCTGCGAGTGGGGCTCTGCAGCCCGTTGTTCCTGGAGCCTATGCGGGTGTTTCTCTGGGCTTTCTCCCGCTCGTCAAAGTGCTCCAGCTCCATGACTGTAGTGATGTTACACAGAAAGAGACAAATCAGGGAGGGGAACATTATGAATTAGAACATTTAAACCTCAAGCAACTTGTTTTCCTTTGCAGAATAAATAAGTCATCCTTTAGTTTTAGTTGAATGTCATATAGGCCTACTGGAGAGACTGGAGAGAGTAGAATCAATTGGATTTCGGTATGAACTCTGAGGTCGGGTCCGACATTCAGTGGTGCTGAATGGACAGCGCCGCAGGTGCGGATCTCCTAGCAGCTAGCTAGTCTGACAGGTAGTCTATGGCGGTGGCAGTAGTCAGATTGAACTCCGTGGTGCTGAACGGACGGCGCTGCTGTCTAGCCAGATAGAATTCTCCTGCTTGTGGGCAGTCACATACTGAAAATTAGCTCTTTCTGAGGCACATAAAAATCTGATTGGGGGCCATAGCACGCTTACACATGTCATGCTCTTTAGTTTCGTCCACCACCCAATTAGCACCGTGATTCTAATCAAACGTAACGTTTGTTTTGATCATATTAATGTCTGACAACATAACCCCAGCTGTTGTTAAATGAAACGGAACAACACATTATGGGATTTTAAAACATGTTTTGGGCAAATAACTACTTACCTTTAATTGAAGTCGGATGCAGTCAACCGTGTCAGTGTTTAGCAATTGCATATATCAGCTTTCCAATAGGCTGTGTCAGTGCTGATATGTGTAGTATGATTGCCCGCCTGAGCGGCCGAAGAAGCATCCGCCCCTTTGTTGCTCTTTGATTGAGCAAGTGTGAGCACCACGAGCTGCAGCTGGTTTCTGTCTCTAGCAGTGATTTCCATTTGGCCGTCACTCATTGACATGCAGGTCTTCCAAGGGAAGCACCAAGCATCTCACCTCGCTATCAAGCTCCGTTCTCTCTCATCTTCTCTCCAGCCCTCTAGATGCGCTGAGACAAGGGGCGTGGCGCAGGCGGTCATTCCTCTACTAGTCTGTCAGTGCACTAAACTGCAATGACAGACACGAGACTTTTCAGCAACATGCTTGTTCAATAAGGCAGATAGACTAAATTAGTGCCATAGGGAATAGTTTGCCATTTGGTAAGCAGTCATGAGACAGCATGGGCATCTATCTGTATGCTGGTGCTGAGGAGGATGTCGAGCAGTGTCCGCAGTAGTGTACTATACTGCATACACAAACACAGGATGACCAAACCCAAACATGTCTGTAACAACCTAATAATGATTAAGCAGTACACACACACAAATATACAGTTGAAGTCGGAAGTGTACATACACCTCAGCCAAATACACTTCAACTCAGTTTCACAATTCCTGACATTTAATCCTAGTAAAAAATTCCCTGTTTTAGGTCAGCTAGGATCACCACTTTATTTTAAGAATGTGAAATGTCAGAAAAATTGTGGAGAGAATGATTTATTTCAGCTTTCACTTCTTTCATCACATTCCCAGTGGGTCAGAAGTGTACATACACTCAATTAGTATTTGGTAGCATTGCCTTTAAATTGTTTAACTTGGGTCAAATGTTTCGGGTAGCCTTCCACAAGCTTCCCACAATAAATTGGGTGAATTTTGGCCCATTCCTCCTGACAGAGCTGGTGTAACTGAGTCAGGTTTGTAGGCCTCCTTGCTCGCACATGCTTTTTCAGTTCTGCCCACAAATTTTCTATGGGATTGAGGTCAGGGCTTTGTGATGGCCACTCCAATACCTTAACTTTGTTGTCCTTAAGCCATTTTGCCACAACTTTGGAAGTATGCTTGGGGTCATTGTCCATTTGGAAGACCCATTTGCGACGAAACTTTAACTTCCTGATTGATGTCTTGAGATGTTGCTTCAATATATCCACATAATTGTCCTACCTCATGATGCCATCTATTTTGTGAAGTGCACCAGTCCCTCCTGCAGCAAAGCACCCCCACAACATGATGCTGCCACCCCCGTGCTTCACGGTTGTGATGGTGTTCTTTGGCTTGCAAGCCTCCCCCTTTTTCCTCCAAACATAACAATGGTCATTATGGCCAAAATGTTATATTTTTGTGTGGTTGGCCCTGGGTTCCTCCTAATGCAAGACAATGCTAGACCTCATGTGGCTGGAGTGTGTCAGCAGTTCCTGCAAGAGGAAGGCATTGATACTATGGACTGGCCCGCCCGTTCCCCAGACCTGAATCCAATTGAGCACATCTGGGACATCATGTCTCGCTCCATCCACCAACGCCACGTTGCACCACAGACTGTCCAGGAGTTGGCGGATGCTTTAGTCCAGGTCTGGGAGGAGATCCCTCAGGAGACCATCCGCCACCTCATCAGGAGCATGCCCAGGCATTGTAGAGAGGTCATACAGGCACGTGGAGGCCACACACACTACTGAGCCTCATTTTGACTTGTTTTAAGGACATTACATTAAAGTTGGATCAGCCTGTAGTGTGACTCCAAATCCAGACCTCCATGGGATGATACATTTGATTTCCATTGATAATTTTTGTGTGATTGTGTTGTCAGCACATTCAACTATGTAAAGAAAAAAGTATTTAATAAGAATATTTCATTCATTCAGAACTAGGATGTGTTATTTTAGTGTTCCCTTTATTTTTTTGAGCAAAAAACGTGCTGCAAAATCCCTGCTGCAGTGTGTGCAAACCTGGTCAAGAACTACAGGACACGTATGATCTCTGTAATTGCAAACAAAGGTTTCTGTACCAAATATTAAGTTCTGCTTTTCTGATGTATCAAATACTTATGTCATGCATTAAAATGCAAATTAATTACTTAAAAATCATACGTGATTTTCTGGATTTTTGTTTTAGATTCCGTCTCTCACAGTTGAAGTGTACCTATGATAAAAATGACAGACCTCTACATGCTTTGTAAGTAGGAAAACCTGCAAAATTGGCAGTGTATCAAATACTTGTTCTCCCCAATGTAGGTTACTCGTGGGCGTAGTTTTGTGCCAAGTTTGGTATGGATAAAAAAGATGCTGCCAGGCAGAATTGAACTACATCCCACCAAAACAGGCTGAAATTTCAGGTAGTCTTTTCAAACAGCTCTTACAATAAAAGGGCATTATTGTAATAATTTTCACAATTTCACATTATTATTCCAACCCTGTGGAGATATATATAAAACAAAGGAAAAATCCAGTTTTTAACTGCACTGGGCCTTTAAATTCTGTGAACAAAAATAATATCCAACGCAGTCTCATTTCAAGAATCAATTTTGACTTGTTTGTTTCGGGTGTTAAGCTCAAATATGAGATTATAGCATCTATGGACCCTCTCAACCTTTTCAGTCATAAGTGGTGGACCACTGGTGTGTGACGTGTAGCCTATAGTTGAATTTTGAGCAGAAGGAAATTCACTCTGCTCTTTATCAACGCTCCAACTCACTGTAGCGAACCATCTCTGTCTTGATTACAAACTTATAAAACATGCAACTCAAATATGTAAATCATGAACATAATATAGAGGTAGGGCTTGAACCTCAAACAATTCTAATACAGTGATATGACATTATGTGATTGAGGAGTAATACAGCCTAATAATAATAATAGTAGTCTAATCATCACCATTATGCATAAATAATTCAAAGTACATTTTGATTGAATGTTATTCAACTAATTCAAATGTGAATGAGCTCCTTTGCATTCAGGATAAATCGCTTGGAAAACGTGCTGCAAAACGCTTGAAAATAATCCTATTTCACTAACTTGTCCGAGTCCGGCCTGGTTGCCAGTCTGTTCAACTATTACATGACATTCCTTGCATTCCGTGTCATTTGTCAAGATAGAGAGTAGGAGAGAATTGACACAGAGACTGGTACCCAGACTAAGTCAGGTCTACTATGAAGTAGAAATGCCCAGACAGACAGATGACATGCTCTATCCAAACCGATGATATACAACACATTCTTCTATAGCTTTTTATTACATATCAGATATTTGGTTAATCATCAGACCATGTGACTATTTGTTCACATAGGGCCACAGAAGCACAGAGGCATTATTCGGAAAATCACAACCACTTTGTGAGAATGCTGATGTGTATTTAATGACTGCATGAGATTTCAAGTTCACACAAAAAGACAGTTTGCCTTCACTTAACCCTGAAGGGGAAATATTACTGAAGACAATTCACATTGAATAAACATCAGCCCAGGGTAAATAATGAATGGTAGACAGCATTACAAGTTAAATACAGTATGTTGACAACATAACACATATACGACGACACTAATCATAAACACATACTCAAATTGTGCCGAAACTGTTAATGTATTTATATCTGTCATTTTTCCATAATTATTTGTTTCAGATGTCATAGTTAAAAACAATTGTCCAAATGTTAATGACATTGAATATGATTCTCTTTACATCACATGAAAAAAAAAAAAAAGTTTGTCCTTTCATAGAAAATGAATATCACAGCTTTAAAAAGTAATAATCAGATACCAAGCTGAAAGGATAGGTTATAGATTCTCAAAGATAATGAACTGGACCACAGGACAATACAGTAGCGTGGGCTTGCTATCTGTAAGGTGGCTGCATTGGCCTATGGTTACAGTAGCATACAGCCTGTAGTAACTGGTTATTAAGGCATACTAAGCAAACCATGGACCATTCTCAAACCAGTTCAAACCTCCACTGCTTCTACGTTTGGATTGACTCTTTCCTCTGCATTACAAAGTCATATGACAAGAGTATACCTTAAGAGAACCCTGTTCCATCTGATATAGTACCCTCAACGGCTATAGAACTATTCCTGTGCATGCTTGGGTTTCGTCTTGTTTCACACATTAACAATATTTCATTGGTTAAAGGAACCCAAACATGTATTCTTATAGCACATAGTTAGCATGCTGCTGGGTTTCTTCCCCCTCATTCACCTTGACTTTCAGATAAGGGTTGCACATTTCTAGCAACTTTTGCAAAATTCCCAGGTTTTCCAGAAATCCTGGTTGGAACTTCCAGGAATCAGGAGTGAATTCATCTTGAAACCCAGAACCCAATGCTGGCCTCAGGTTACGGGTGGGGAAAGAGACTAGGTGGGAATAAGCAGAACATCCAGATTCCTAAAACCAGAATTTCTGGAAAACCTGGGGATTTTGGGACAGTTACCAGAATTGTGCAACTCTACCTCAGTTACACCTTTACTTCTAGATACATTAACTGTGAACAGTACTACTGCAGTAATACTACTGTTACTACAATAGGTCAACAGCAGTAGTCTTGAAACAAACAGTTCCATCTGAAATTTAAACAAGAATCCTGCTTTCAGTTTATATTCATATCACCTACGTGACTTTTTAAATTCCGGTGTCCTCTTCTCACCAACATTGAACACAAATAACTTAGCGATTATACATCAGCCTACCTACACACAACGTCCATCTTAGTTACTATAATATTTGACATTATTATAATGTCATTATACCGTTCATTATGAAGATATAAAGTGCTTAACAGTTGTATCAAACCCTAGTAACATTTCTAAAGGCTATTAGTCAACTAAAGCATTTATGTATAGATAGATTTCTTTATAGAAGAATACAAATCGTGTTGTAATTAAAGCTCTAAAGGAAAGAGAGGAAGAGGACATGGGGTGCATCCCAAATGGTACCCAATTCCCTTTGTAGTGCACTATAAATCAGGAATAGGGTGCCATTTTGGAAACAAACCTAGCCTCTACTCTAGGCACTTGGGTAGATCTGAAAGAATAGGATATGTTTAATCAATATGGTAGTACCTCAGCCTTTCCCTTTGACAGACTATGCAGGTAGAAGTTGCCAATTTGCTTACACCTATCCAGACCTCTCATATCTACACCAGTGCACTGCGGGTAAGGGCTATGGTAAGTGTCATGGGGTTAGGTGTTGACTGTCCCAAATTGCACCCTATTCTCTATATTTTGTCTGGTCAAAAGTAGTGACAATATGGAATAGGGTGCCATTTGGGACGTAGACTTGTTCCCGGATGGAGCCTATTTGTCCCGTTTCTCTACTTGTTTCTGGTTAGTATTAGGATCCCGTAGCTGGTAGTCCTCCAGGATGGCCACAGCCGTCTGTTTGCCAGTCTTCTTCACCGCAGCTTTAATGCCCAGGTTGTCAATGTTGAAGGCGGTGACGCCCATGTTAATGGCTGAGTTCACAGCATGGTCTGTGGCCTGGCCGGCTGCAGCCCCATACCTTATAAATCACACACAACCAACTGTTGAGAGGGGGAGGGCTGCAGGAAGGAGGGCAATTACAGGGAACAGCAAGGACAGCAACATGCAACTAGCATTAAAGCCCCCACCCATGCAGATCATGAATTCAACAGAATTATTCAAGTTGTCTGACTATTCATAAATCTATAAATATACAGCTGATTATATTGTGGGGCTGGTGACTGCACTTATTTCTACAGATAATACACATCAATTCAATAAGTGCATCAATTCATACTATGATTACGTATTAGGAATAGTTATATTGTTTTCGATAAAGTCAGGAAAAAGAGTTGGTTAGTTAGACACCAGAGAAATCAGTGTCAGCCACATTACGGGAGCATAGCCCAGTAGGATAGAAGAGTAGCCTGTTGAGAGAGTACAGGTGAATCTAGCAGCTCTACATTCAGACCACCTAGAAACAGAGGCTAAGCCTTGGCCATGCTGCTCGTTATTAAGGAGGGTTCATTAAAGGCTGGCTTTAAATACATGTCTTCTTGTCATTAGGAGTGTCTAAGATGTTTTGTAGACCCCTAAATCTGAAAAATAAGTGGAAGAGGGAAATGTACAGTAAGTGTTTGCTTGTTTTTTTGCTTATAAAACACAAGTGAGTGTTTGCAAGATACACTGCAAAAACCTGGTTTAGCAAAACCTGGTCTAGCAAAACCTGGCCTAGCAAAACCTGGCCTAGCAAAACCTGGTCCAGAAAGCAAAAGAACAGACATACACATCCAAGCTAGGTGGACAGGAGCAAATGTAGAGTCAAACAAGTAGTACTGCCAATCAGACATGGTGAATGAGCTGAGCACAGAACACAGTCGGCTGGTAGCCTAGCGGTTAGAGCGTTGGGTCAGTAACTGAAAGGTCCCTGGTTCGATTACCCAAGCACACAAGGTGAAAAATCTGTCCATGTGCCCTTGAACAAGGCACTTAACCTTAATTTGCTCCATGAGCGCCGCACTACTATGTCTGACCTTATAAAATAACACATTTCACTTCACCTATCCGGTGTATGTGACAATACAACATCTTTACTTATTTTGACATGGATGCGTCTCAAATGGCACCCCATTCCCTATTTAGTGCACTACTTTTGACCAGGACCCATAGGCTCATCGGGTGCCATTTGAGACGCAGCCATGTTGAATGAGAAGAGCACAGACAACACGTTGGTTGAAGTGTACAGAGAAAGACCTACTTATGCTTGACAGTGTTGACGGTTTCGGAGGCAACAGAGACGGTGATGTTCTTTGCTGCTACTTCCAAGCCAGTCCACATGGTAGCGAAGCCTTCAGGTAGGATGACAGGAACCACAACAATGACTAGACACTTGGTAGAATAGGGGGCACATGATCCATGTGAACCATCCTTACAGGACAAGACAGACCAATAGGAACGACGGCCATGAGTAGCGGATGGCCGTCCTATAGCCTCTGGCCATAAAACATTATCTATTCATTTCCCCTGAATCTCCACTGTTCGTTGACAGCCAGCAGGTGATCTACTGCGCACGGCCAACGTTTGTGTTGTTCTGTCTTGTCCTATACAATGAGTAGTCTAGTGACTATAACAACCACAACAGTGACCACATGTACCTTGAACTCCGCTAGCAGCCACCACCATGGCTCCATCAATGTTGGATCGTCCATCTTTGTCTTTCTTCATGGACTCCGGGACCAACTTGCCTCCATGTTTCTTCACGTGGGGAGCTAGCTCTCTACCCACACACCCTGCCACCATACACACACCGTCCACTACAAACACACCCAGTCATAACACAACACGCACCCCGTCATAACATAATACACACCACCACACACACAGTCCACTACAAACAACACACACACACCATCATAGCACAAAACACATCCCATCATAACACAACCAGTCATAACACACACCACTCATAACACAACACACATCCGTCATAACACAACACACACCACCATACAAATCATCAACTACTAACACAACACACCCATTCACAACCAATCAGACAACTCCTTCCAACACCAAAACCAATCAGAGAGTCAACTCCTTCCAACACCAGAACCAATCAGACAGTCAACTCCTTCCAACACCAGAACCAATCAGACAGTCAACTCCTTCCAACACCAGAACCAGAGAGTCAACTCCTTCCAAACCAGAACCAATCAGACAGTCAACTCCTTCCAACACCAGAACCAATCAGACAGTCAACTCCTTCCAACACCAGAACCAATCAGACAGTCAACTCCTTCCAACACCAGAACCAATCAGACACTCAGCTGCTTCTCACCAAGGAACTGGCTGACGCGGACAGCGCCCCCGGTGGCCTGTTTGGCTACATGCAATCCCTTGGAGACAGAGGGGCTGACATGGGCTGGCTTGTCCTCTGGGGTGATGTGCTCACGCAGTTTGGACGCCCCCTTCTGGATGGCTATGCCAGTGAACTCAGCCCCCTTCACCAGGCCCCAGCTCAGCCACGATGCCCCTGGATGGAAAAAAAACACAGTAGGTGTGAGTGAAACACAGCATACATTCCCTAACCTTAACCCCTACAGCCTCGGGTTAGGATGCCATTGGTTAAGGTTAAGCGTTGTTGGGGTTAGGGCCCTGGGTCTGACCTGTGAGGATGCCGCTGGCCACTTTCTCGCTCCACTCTGGCAGATTCTTCTCCTCCTCCTCTCCTGCTGCTGGGGCCTCCTCTTCCTCGAGGGAAGCGATGGACACCTTCTGGCTCAGGTTGATGCTGTCTGCTGCCTCATTTGGAGCCTGCAGCAGCAGCAGGACTTGTATTAATATGGTGCTTTGAAACAGCGGTTTTATGACACCTGGTGGTGTACATGTACAGCATTGGCAGAAGAACATAGAAGTTTGATTAACTCTGCTTCGTTGTCATGGTCCTCTTACAACAAATACAGGACTGGATAGCCTAGCTGGAGCCTAGCAGACCCTGCCTCATGGTAACTTCAAGTGCCTTATCCTAACTCTCCTAGTCACATCATAGTAACCTCCTAGTAGTAGCCTCCTGCTACCCTAGGGTGCCTCTTCTCCCTCTATCCCCATCCTGAGCACAACGTCTCATTCTTCTCCAAACAAAGAAATGGTCACCAGACATTTCAGATGTCTCCTTGCTTGAGGAAAACAGACAGAGGGGCATTGTTCTAACACCATCATTGCTATTCTCAACAAGACACAACCTCCTAAATGTACATATATTCAATATGTGATCATGAAACGCCTACTTGTTTATTGCATTCCATCCCAGAAGCAGCTGTCCATGTGAGAGGTAGTTTATCAACAACATTCCCTCAGTTAAAACCTGGCTGAATACTGTTGCTCGGAGACAGAACCCCCGTCTGACTCCATTACTGTAGTGACTACTGAGGCCGTGTTGTGTTCTAGCCAGATAAGAGCATTAGCACACATTAATGCTCTTCATCTGCCTGACGTTCTAAATTCCCTAACTGCTGAGGCCAGGCGTATTCAGGGAGCAAGCAGTGCAGTAGAGCCTTTAGTGTATGTATCCCAAATGGCACCCAATATCCTACATCGTGCACTACTTGGGACCAGGTCCCATAGAGCTCTGGTTAAAAGTAGTGTGCTGTGTAGGGAATAAGGTGCCATTTGGGAAACATGGAAATTTCTTTCTCGACCCACAGTGTCTGCCCTATAACCTCAGTATCTGCCCTAGACATTGAGAAGGCCCAAGACCCACAGGCGAAGTAGAGCGCCTTACAGCAGCAAGCAGTCATTTTCACACCAGAATAGAGCAGCATTTACATCATTAGTAACATCATTGACCAATCAAATATTGACCAATCAGACTGAATCGTTATTGAGGCTAGAGAGAGCAGAATAGCTCATGTTAATCTACTACTGCATTAAATCTAGGCTGTCCTAAATAGACCACTATTCTGTATGCTGTCCACTATTTTGACCAGGCTCTGTTCAAAGGTAGGGCACTATGCAGAAAATAGGGTTCCATTTCGGGATAAATCCCTCATTTGAATCTTACATTCCACTGGGATCATTGGCTGGGAAATAAGAAAACACAGAACAACGCTTGGGAATGACGTCAAACTGTCGCTGTTTCTGAATTGCTGATTAAGAATGGATGTAGGCAACCCTGTCATTCTTTTCATCCAAAGTCCATATAACCTTCCGCACAAGGTAACGTGTCATGGTGTGGTGTGACAATGACTCAAATACACCGGAAATCAGCAAAAATGCATCAGGCAGAGAGACAGATTTATAATTCTATTACTAATATTCTATTACTATTCCTTGGACCACCAGACACCTTCATATGGGCCAGTCAGAGAGCAGGACCCTACGGGCCATGGTCAAATGTAGTGCACTATATAGGGAATAGAGCGCCATTTGAGACACAGCCTTAGCAGCTCACCTGCACCCGGAGGTCTGTCATCTGGGACAGCAGGTCCTGGAACAGCTGTCTGTCTTCTATAGGCAGTTCAGAGGACAGCACAACGCCCACGTAGGACCCCGGGGCGGACGCCATCATGTCGGGGAACATGAACACCCCTGTGTTACACAGCAGGACGGGGGAGTCAGTGGCCATCAGCGGGTACAGCCAATCACACACCTGGAATACATCAACAGTACAGCCAATCACACACCTGGAATACATCAACAGTATAACCCATCACACACCTGGAATACATCAACAGTACAGCCAATCACACACCTGGAGTACATCAACAGTATAACCCATCACACACCTGGAATACATCAACAGTACAGCCAATCACACACCTGGAATACATCAACAGTACAGCCAATCACACACCTGGAATACATCAACAGTATAACCCATCACACACC
Organism: Oncorhynchus nerka; assembly: GCF_034236695.1. Classification (NCBI taxonomy): domain Eukaryota; kingdom Metazoa; phylum Chordata; class Actinopteri; order Salmoniformes; family Salmonidae; genus Oncorhynchus; species Oncorhynchus nerka. Next base: position 39,873,950 of record NC_088406.1, read on the forward strand.
TGGAATACATCAACAGTACAGCCAATCACACACCTGGAATACATCAACAGTACAGACAATCACACACCTGGAATACATCAACAGTATAACCCATCACACACCTGGAATACATCAACAGTACAGCCAATCACACACCTGGAATACATCAACAGTATAACCCATCACACACCTGGAACACATCAACAGTATAACCCATCACACACCTGGAATACATCAACAGTATAACCCATCACACACCTGGAACACATCAACAGTATAACCCATCACACACCTGGAACACATCAACAGTACAGCCAATCACACACCTGGAATACATCAACAGTATAACCCATCACACACCTGGAACACATCAACAGTATAACTCATCACACACCTGGAACACATCAACAGTACAGCCAATCACACACCTGGAATACATCAACAGTATAACCCATCACACACCTGGAACACATCAACAGTACAGCCAATCACACACCTGGAATACATCAACAGTATAACCCATCATACACCTGGAACACATCAACAGTACAGCCAATCACACACCTGGAACACATCAACAGTACAGCCAATCACACACCTGGAACACATCAACAGTACAGCCAATCACACACCTGGAATACATCAACAGTATAACCCATCACACACCTGGAACACATCAACAGTATAACCCATCACACACCTGGAACACATCAACAGTACAGCCAATCACACACCTGGAACACATCAACAGTACAGCCAATCACACACCTGGAATACATCAACAGTATAACCCATCACACACCTGTAACACATCAACAGTACAGCCAATCACACACCTGGAATACATCAACAGTATAACCCATCACACACCTGGAACACATCAACAGTACAGCCAATCACACACCTGGAATACATCAACAGTATAACCCATCACACACCTGGAGTACATCAACAGTATAACCCATCACACACCTGGAACACATCAACAGTATAACCCATCACACACCTGGAATACATCAACAGTAAAACCCATCACACACCTGGAATACATCAACAGTATAACCCATCACACACCTGGAATACATCAACAGTATAACCCATCACACACCTGGAACACATCAACAGTACAGCCAATCACACACCTGGAATACATCAACAGTATAACCCATCACACACCTGGAATACATCAACAGTATAACCCATCACACACCTGGAATACATCAACAGTATAACCCATCACACACCTGGAATACATCAACAGTATAACCCATCACACACCTGGAATACATCAACAGTTTAACCCATCACACACCTGGAACACATCAACAGTACAACCAATCACACACCTGGAATACATCAACAGTATAACCCATCACACACCTGGAACACATCAACAGTACAGCCAATCACACACCTGGAACACATCAACAGTACAGCCAATCACACACCTGGAATACATCAACAGTATAACCCATCACACACCTGGAATACATCAACAGTACAGCCAATCACACACCTGGAATACATCAACAGTATAACCCATCCCACACCTGGAATACATCAACAGTACAGCCAATCACACACCTGGAATACATCAACAGTACAGCCAATCACACACCTGGAACACATCAACAGTACAGCCAATCACACACCTGGAATATATCAACAGTATAACCCATCACACACCTGGAATACATCAACAGTATAACCCATCCCACACCTGGAATACATCAACAGTACAGCCAATCACACACCTGGAATACATCAACAGTACAGCCAATCACACACCTGGAACACATCAACAGTACAGCCAATCACAAACCTGGAATATATCAACAGTATAACCCATCACACACCTGGAACACATCAACAGTACAGCCAATCACACACCTGGAATACATCAACAGTACAGCCAATCACACAAGACAGTACAGGGAGTTTATACGGAACGACTAACCTAACCCCCCTCCCCAGACCAGGCTTACTGGGATATTCCACAATGACAAGTCGACCCCAACCCACCCCAACTCCATGATACAGTACTATTAACTCACTGTGAAGACAAACACATCAAGTGGGCTGTTACTATCTCTGACACTCCCACATAGCCATACAGCTGTTGATTACATTCAGGCCTTGGTGAAACATTAGAGTTGTATTATTTCCATTTCCTTATCTTATCACCAGTCTCAGTACATTTTTACACACTTCAGGTGCATGTGTGCTAAATACTACGGTCTGACATAAACGTTCTGCCATGTAATTCTACAGTGCATCAACGGGCCAGTTAGTCACATTAGTCCTTTAGTCTGAGTCGGTCCAGTGCTGAGGTGTGGAAAGCATGGGGACAGTATTACTGAGGGGACAACCTTCTCCACTGTCCTACTCACTTCAGACACACAGCGTGGGGTGTTTGTGTGTGTCTGTGTGATTGTGTTATCTATCTCAGGCTCTGTTCAAAGACTAGTGGTGCTGGTGTAATATTCTGTCCATGTGGCAGGCAGCAGACAGACCTCTGGCTCTATGCTGCTGCTGTCTTGTCATGACACCACAGGGACGGGGAAACCAAAGAGGGAAACCGTCCCCCTATAATCTGGCTCAACTAGGCCTACATTCCTACATACAGGAAAACACAGGGAAGATTCAACACCCTGTCGGTCTCTTTGCTGTAACTAGTTGTGACACAGGTATCTGTAAACCTGACAGAGTGGCCACTGGGGTTTCCCACCATGACAACATAGAGAACTCCTGCCTGGGATTAGGGCCACTGAGTCACTAATCACATGATGTAGGACACAGATCATTAGTTAGCCTATCCCACATATACACGAGCCCAATCCTATTCTAAACACCAACCACACACACACACCTCTGTATGAGAGGGAGTTTATGAGCAGAGGCAGAGCAAATCACTTATGATGAAATCGTGTTAGAGTGCACAACGGATACAGAGAGAGATCAAAGAAACAGATACCAAGAACCCTGTGATTTCATCATACACTGAAATGCTGAGATACAATAAGTGTTGACACTATTGAGGGCGCTGTAAATGGCAACACCCACAGTAGACAGTGACTAGAATTCATCACCCCATCCCCCCACATCCCTCTTACCTGCAGGAAGGCTGGGGGCCGGTTGGGCACTCTCTCTGACTGCTGGCTGGTGAACTTGACCATCCGCAGGTACCCTGGGTAGGAGGGAGCGCTGACCTGGCCGTCAGGTGTGACAAAGAATATCTGTACCCCGTGAGGCAGGAAGAAGAGTTCCTCTCCATCCTCCCCCAGGCTATGAGGAGAGGGGGGAGAGGGGGACATGTGGCTGTAGAACTCCTCTCCCACCAGCGACATTTCTCCAGACTCTGTCCCGTAGGAGATAGTCAGGTGGCCGTCAGCCGCCTGGGAAGAGTAGGCTGGGGGCAGCTCGCCAGGCACCACAGACTGTCTAGTGGGAGAAAGAGGCAAGGAGGGAAACACACTGCCTCCCACATCTCCACCTTGGCGGTTAGTCATCAGCAGCTTGGGTGGAGACGGCCGCTCTGGTTTCTCCTTCTCCAGTTTGGGGTAGAGGTTTGAGTTAGAGGCTGTCCCTGGGACTCCATTAGAGGCATCTAGAGGTGGTGGGAACTCAGGGTCTGGGCTGGTCTCTAGGACCGCCAATCGAGTGGTGATGTTGTTCAGAGTCTCCTGCATCTTGTGCTGCATCTGGCGGGCTGACTCCCAGGAGCACCCCACACACTCATGCCCCTGTGAGGGCACACTGATGGCCCTGAGGAGGTGCTGGCGTCCCTGTGTGTACTGGGCCAGGGCCTGGGCCTTGTGGCCAGCTTCATCCTCGGTCAGGCCCCTGTTGATGCACTCAAAGGCCTTCTCATAGCCGTCTTTGATCACCTGCAGCCTGGCTCTGTCAAAGGCATCTTGACTGGCTTCCTCCATGCCTGCAAAGAAGACAAGAAAATACATCCATCTGAGATATTTCTACAAGGATCTGTTCACACCACAAGTAGCAATCTAACTGGCAAAGGTTAAATGCTAAGAATGAATTACCAATAGCTAGCTAAATAGCTCAATTCAAGGAAGCAACAGTTGAGAATCTCAACAACAGCTAACTATTTAGCTAGCATAGCTCTTTACATGAATTATGCATAAAGTCAAAGGCAAGCAATATCATTACTGTAACTAGCTAGCTAGGTTTGCAACGAGAGTAACTTATTAGTTATCAGGTAATAACATCTAAATCCCCTGCTTGAATAGCAAGCAAGCCAATTAGTTAGCTAGTTGTGTGTACTTTACCCTTGGGGTGTCGGTAGCTAGCTAGCTATCATGAAAACAAAAAAACTTGAAACATTTTGTCAATCAAAAGCCATCTAATCTGATAAATCATTACCCGTTAACGTTAGACGACAAGCTCCTGTCAAGTGAATGTGATCAACGTCTGACGTCTGTCTTTTTAGCAGTCTGAACAAGATTTCAAGCTTTTCTAGCAAGGGAAGGTTCTGTGTCATGCGCCTCCAACAACCATGTTAGGCTAATCAACAAAAGAAAATGTAGCGAGAACGAGATCCCCGACCCTCAAAGAGTTGAACTGGTGGAATTCTGGAACAGTTTTGTAATCTTCTGTGTTTACACGTCTTTTCTACGGCGAAGTATAAGAGACAAATAGTTCAAAGTCATAAAGTAAGTCACGATAAGACTGATGGAGGAGGGCGCTGTTGCTCTTCCCTGACAGAAGGGCCACAGTTTTCCACTTTGCCCCAGCCTGACAAAGTGAGAGCAAAGAGAATCTGATGGGGGCATAGCTGCGGGAAGGAGTGCCCTCTGCTCATACAGGAGTAATAAAGGCATAATACACTAATTTAAGGAGTTTATTTTATTCTACATTTGACATTAAACATGTATTCTTTAATTGTTATTTATCATGGGATGCTGCAGCACCCTCAGCACCCTTCCTTCCAGCGGCTATGCATTCATTATTGAGTCAAGTGTTAGTTTTACACTTAAGACATGACTCTACGATGTTAGAATTTTGTCTCTTGTATAATACATTCTATACATTAGTTTATACTGGATTAAGCATACATTTTTGTTAACTGTAATTTAGGTTCCAACACTCCATCTTGTGCCAATCTCAGTTCTTGGTTTCAATAGTTTATTTGTTCTAAGATATTGTCAATTGGATAGGCTTTCTGCAAGGTTTTGTATATCTTACCTATCATATGAGTATCCTTTTCTGACTCAAATAGGATTCCCTCAACATTGCTCTGATGTCCAAAAGATTTCAGGTTGAAATTTGGTGATATAAAACTTTCAAATTGTATGTATTTGAAAATGTCTACAATGGTCAGTCCAAAATGGCCTTTTAATTCTGTCATGTAAGTAATTGTATTTCCTATTACCAAGTAATTTACAATTTCTATGCCTTTTAGTATACTATGTGGGCCAATTTACTGTTGAACTCTGACAGTTACTTTACATTAGTGGCAGGGCTCTAGACTTTTTCCCCCCCAGTGCTAAGTAAGACAACTGAGATGGTAGTTTATAAGTCAAAGTAAGCTATTTCATATAACATATTCAGGGAATGCATGATTTATATTTTGATGTGCAACCTGTCAAAATAAGATCCAGAATTATCAGAATTATTATCTTTGTGCATGTTGGCCTAGGCTATAAACTATTGTTCACCATGGGCCTGATTCCAACCCAAGTTAAGCCCGCATAAATGGAACATAATTCCCTTTTGATGCACTTTTCTCTCTATGCATATTCTGACCTTGAATTTAAGCATGAGAATAGCATTTTGGGTTGAGATCGAGTAAATGATCGAGTAAATGAAGGTGTGGCTGAGGTGTGTCCACAGATATGCTGTATTCTGACCTTTACTTAATTCCCTCAGAATTCCACCACCTTTACGCGCAAGGAAACCATGAATAAGGTCTAACGAACCTAGCGGTTCCAAGTACTTTGTTTTTCCCGTTAGAAATAACACCATTCTCTATTTACTGTCATTTATAACTTGATAAGAGCTAGGTAAATGAGTCATTTGTTTGGATAAGAGAATTGTAAATATAAATGACAGCCATATGGCAGCAAACTGAAACATATCGAAATATTTCCCACAGTAAGGTTTATGAAATGCTGTGCCATTCTGCGAAATGTAAATTGTACAGCCTTTTAACTTACAGGGATGGTCACTCTTGAATGTCTTAATTCTAGGATACCTAACTTTCTGCTTCCTATTTCTATCATGTTAAATATTAGCCACGATCAGTATCGACCATCAGTAGGCCTAATAACAACACATATTGATCCAATGTACTGTTAGTTCCCTTCAATTGGTTTAGCCTACATTATCATTCCATTTAATTACATAATTTTATTGACCTTAGTTTGCTTCCTCTGTAAACGCAGTCACAGCCATGTGGTTGTTGCTGAAGATTATTAGCAACAATTGATAATATAAAAGACATGTAGGCTAATTAAATCGTTATGGAGCAGAGCGCAGACCAAGCCAAAACAGTTTGAACCCAACGGATGGCGCAATACTTGGCTGTGTCATCACACAATTCCATGGTTAGTGCAGGCAATAGACGAGGGTATAGCCCAGAATTATATTGAATTATACTTATATAATCACGCCATACCACAATAAACATAAAGTTCGAATGCAGAGACTCCGAGATCATTGAGTGCTTTTGAAATATGTAGCCTCTGTCTCAGCACAATGGACAGCTAGGCTGTTCTGGTATTCAATATAGGCTACAAGATAGATAGGGCAATTCACCTATTACAAACAGCCTAAGTGAATGCAGCCTTACACACAGCTGCCTTACCAAAATAATGCAAACTGAAAGCAGAAAGTAGTAGCGTAGTTATCCATGCATGGAAACAAACATACTGAATAGCAGTTTGGCTTAGAATCCCGACACAACTGCGAAAGCTAACGAATGCAAACAGATCAAAACAGCGGTACCAAGGATTAGGCGTATTAAACAAAATATCAGATCGATAAAGGCATGAGACAATCTATATTTAGGCTAGTTACATTAACAGTAAACAAAAAGGCGAATGGAGATCCAAATAACCAAAACATGGCCCACAGCAGGGAGATGCAGCCATGCACAGCTGTCTTGCCAAATAAATAGGCCAATACAGGCCCGCTTCAAACATGGAAAATCCTCCCACTCGCTCATGAGTTCAGCAACACGTTGTGATATGGCACAATACCCTTCTGTGAATCAAATTCAACCCACATAATCAATTAAGCAATGCCAGCCTACCATAAACACGTTTCCAAACGTACAGTTCCATTTACAGCAATGAAAACCAATAGGCTACCAAGAAAACTATAATAGAAAGTAGCCTATATACAATGCCTTCTGAACGTATTCAGACCTGTTGACAGACCCTTTACTCAGTACTTTGTTGAAGCACCTTTGGCAGGGATTACAGCCTCAAGTCTTCTTGGGTATGACACTACAAGCTTGGCACACATGTATTTGGGGAGTTTCTCCCATTCTTCTCTGCAGATCCTCTCCAGCTCTGTCAGGTTGGATGGGGAGTGTCGCAGCACAGCTATTTTCAGGTCTCTCCAGAGATGTTCAATCGGGTTCAAATCCGGACTCTGTCTGGGCCACTCAAGGACATTCAGAGACTTGTCCCGAAGCCACTCCTGCGTTGTCTTGGCTGTGTGCTTAGGGTCATTGTCCTGTTGGAAGGTGAACCATTCCCCCAGTCTGAGGTCCTGAGCGCTCTGGAGCAGGTTTTCATCTCGCTGTACTTTGCTCTGTTTACCTTTCCCTCAACCCTGACTAGTATCCTAGTCCCTGCTGCCACCACCATGCTTCACCGTAGGGATGGTGCCAGGTTTCCTATAGACGTGATGCTTGGCATTCAGGCCAAAGAGTTCAATCTTGTTTTCACCAGAACAGAGAATCTTGTTTCTCATGGTCTGAGAGTCTTTAGGTGCCCTTTGGCAAACTCCAAGCGGGCTGTCATGGGTCTTTTACTGAGGAGTGGCCTCCGTCTGGCCACTACCATAAAGGCCTGATTGGGGGAGTGCTGCAGAGATGGTTTTCCTTCTGGAAGGTTCTCTCATCTCCACAGAGGAACTCTGAAGCTCTGTCAGAGTGACCATCGGGTTGTTGGTCACCTCCCTGACCAAGGCCCTTCTCCCCCGATTGCTCAGTTTGGCCGGGTGGCCAGGTCTAGGAAGAGTCTTGGTGGTTCCAAACTTCTTCCATTTAAGAATGATGGAGGCCACTGTGTTCTTGGGGACCTTCAATGCTGCGGAAATGTTTTGGTACCCTTCCCCAGATCTGTGCCTCGACACAATCCTGTCTCTGAGCTCTACCGACAATTCCTTCGACCTCATGGCTTGGTTTTTGATCTGACATGCACTGTCAACTGTGGGACCTACTGTGGGACAGGTTTGTGCCTTTCCAAATCATGTCCAATCAATTTGGACTCTAAACACGTTGTAAAAACATCTCAAGGATAATCAATGGAAACAGGATGCACCTGAGCAGAATTTCAAGTCTCATAGCAAAGGGTCTGAATACTTATGTAAATAAATACGTTTTTTATTTGTAATACATTTGCAAAAATGCCTTAAAAGCTGTTTTCGTTTTGCCATTATGGGGTATTATGTGTAGATTGCTGAGTTGTTTTTTTAAAATCCATTTTAGAAAAAGCCTGTAACGTAACAAAATGTGGAAAAAGTCAAGGGGTCTGAATACTTTCTGAAGGCATTGTATAAAGACGAGAGGGCCTGAGAGTAGGTGGCACTATAGAGAGGGGCCTGAGGGACGAGGGGCCTGAGTGATGAGGTCTGCAGATGACACTCAGTGACCCCTCTATCTCTCCCTCAGGCCTCACGGAAGAGCAACAGCTCTCATCAGACACAGTAAAAACATGCAGCTACAGTGCATAAAGAGAGGATGGGAAAAAAACGTTTCTTTCATGCAAGCCTGTGTAAGTGCAGTGTCCTGTAGACGTTTTGCGAATGATTCGGTGAAGGTAACACAGTGAAAGACATTGGGGGGGAAATGAAAGAATAAAGCAAGCAAGGGGCTCTCGAGTGGCGCAGTAGTCGAAGGCACTGCATATCAGTGCTAGAGGCGTCACTACAGACCCTGGTTCGATTCCAGGCTGTATCACAATCGGCCGTGAATGGGAGTCCCATAGGGTAGCGCACAATTGGCCCAGCGTCGTTAGGGTTTGCCCGGGGTAGGCCGTCATTATAAATAAGAATTTGTTCTTAACTGACTTGCCTAGTTAAATAAAGGTTCAAGAAAACAATTAAAAAGGGAAGTATGGAAAGATCAGAGCTTGGAAACACAAAAAAAAGGAAGGATCTGAAAGGGTTCTTGCTATCTGGGCTCCTACCTCCCATTGAAGTTGACATTTTAAATGGTTAAGGAGACGGTAAGGGTTAAGTTTAGGGTAGGGAGATCCCAAGAAACCGAGTTTGCACTACCCGAGTTTAAGACACCCCGGAAGGGACATCAAAGCATTTTAATTGGTTAACAGCATTTGCCTTGTTGTGCACCGCCAAACCAGATACTTTATTTAGCTAGCTAAATTCATAGCATGGCTTGATTGATTTATATAGTTTGGTCAAGCGTACACGTGACACACTAGTTACATTAACTTACCGGTAGCTTAGCTTGCTAGCTAGGTAACTTTTCAATGGTGCGTCTTTCAGTTTCAACTTTAGCGTTGCCATTTCGACCTCACGAGAGCGAGGGTAAACAAGTTTAGAAACGAAACCGTGGGTCGATCTGCTAAGACAGCAGAGGCAGAGATGGCTATCGCCCACGTCGCTACAGAGTATGTGTTCAGTGATTTCCTCCTGAAGGAGCCGGGTCAGGGAAGGTACCCCGCCGTGCGCACTGAACTAGCCGTGGACAAGATGGTGTCGTGCGTAGCGGTGGGACTCCCTCTCCTCCTCATCTCTCTAGCCTTCGCCCAGGAGGTCTCTGTGGGTGAGTAGGTCACAGGTCTGTCTGTGTGTGTGTGTGTGGGGGAGGGGTTACGTGTTTGCGATCAATTAGTTATTAAATCATAAGTTATGATATAATTTAGTGATTATTATCTCTGTGTGTTTGTGTTTCTGTCTGTCTTTCAGGTGTTCAGATCAGCTGTTTCCCTCCAGCTAACTTTTCCAGACGCCAGGCCATATACCTGGACTCCTACTGCTGGGCAGCCTTACACACTCGAACACTACAGTTATGGCAACACAAGGTAACCTACACTTGCAGACTATCTGTAGGGCTACACAAGGGCAAACACAGATAACTAATACTTAACCGTTCTCCTCTTGCTCTCTCTTCTCTTTCCTCTCTCCTCTCTCCCTTTCCCCACCCTCCTCTCTCTCCCTTTCCCCACCCTCCTCTCTCTCCCTTTCCCCACCCTCCTCTCTCTCCCTTTCCCCACCCTCCTCTCTCTCCCTTTCCCCACCCTCCTCTCTCTCCCTTTCCCAGTTCTTCCCCTATATCCTGCTGTTGGTAGCAGTAATTATGTATAGTCCAGCAGTTTTTTGGGGTTTCTCTGCCTCGCCTCTGCTTCAGTCAGACCTCAGCTTCATCATAGAAGAGCTCGACCGCTGCTACAACCGTGCTGTTACTCTGGCTAAACGCATGGCCACTGCTGGGGAACACACAGACAGGTAGGCTGACTGGGTTGGATTCATTAGGCATCAAACAGACTGAAAGGCTGGAATGGAATTAATAGAACGTCATCAAATCAAGTGTGCCGAATACAACAATGCAACATTACCGTGAAATGCTTACTTACAAGCCCTTAACCAACAATGCAGTTCAAGAAATAGAGTTAAGAAAATATTTACTAAATAAAAAAGTAACACATAACAATAACGAGTCTATATACAGGGGGTACCGGTACCAAGTCAATGTCTGGGGGTACAAGTTAATCGAGGTAATTTGTTTATGTAGGTAGGGGTCAAATTTGCTTCCAAGTGGCGCAGCGGTCTAAGGTACTGCATCTCAGTCCAAGAGCCGTCACTACAGTCCCTGGTTCGAATCCAGGCTGAATCACATCCGCCAGTGATGGGGAGTCCCATAGGGCGGCGCACAATTGGCCCAGCGTCATCTGGGTTTGGCCAGGGTAGGCTGTCATTGTAAAAACAATTTATTTATTTTTTCTTAACTGACTTGCCTAGTTAAATAAAAAATAAAATAAAGTGACCATGCATAGGTGATAAACAGTACGTAGCAGCAGTGTAAAATCAAAGGTGGGGGGGGGTATTAATGTAAATAGTCTGGGTGGCCATTTTGATGAATTATTCAGCAGTCTTATGGCTTGGGGTTAGAAGCGGTTCAGGACCCTTTTGGACCTAGACTTGGCACTCCGGTACCGCTTGCCGTGCAGTAGCAGAGAGAACAGTCTATGACTTGGGTGACTGCGGTCTTTGACAATTATTTGGGGCCTTCCTCTGACACTGCCTAATATATAGGTCCTGGATGGCAGGAAGCTTGGCCCCAGTGACGTACTGGGCCGTACGCACTGCCCTATGTAGCGCCTTACGGTCGGATGCTGAGAAATTGCCATACCAGGTGGTGATGCAACTGGTCAGGATGCTCTCGGGTGCAGCTGTAGAACTTTTTGAGGATCTGGGGACCCATGCCAAATTTTTCAGTCTCCTGAGGGGGAATAGGTATTGTCGTGCCCTCTTCACAACTGTCTAAGTGTGTTTGGATCATAATAGTTTGTTGGTGATGTGGACACCAAGGAACTGTCTTGCTCACGTTGAGGGAGAGGTTGTTGTCCTGCCACCACACGACCAGGTCTCTGACCACCTCCCTATAGGCTGTCTTATCGTTATCGGTGATCAGGCCTACCACTGTTGTCGTCAGCAAACTGAATTATGTTGTTGGAGTTGTGCTTGGCTACACAGTCGTCGGTGAACAGGGAGTACATGAGAGGACTAAGCACACACCCCTGAGGATCAGCGTGGCAAATGTGTTGTTGTCTATCCTTACCACCTGGAGGCAGCCCGTGGTAGTCCAGGAATCAGTTGCAGAGGGAGGTATTTAGTCCAAGGGTCCTTAGCTTAGTGATGAACTTTGTGGGCACTCTGGTGTTGAACGCTGAGCTGTAGTCAATAAACAGACTTCTCACATAGGTGTTCCTTTTGTCCAGTTGGGAAAGGGCAGTGTGGCGTGCAATTGAGATTGCTTCATTTGTGGATCTGTTGGGGCGGTATGCGAATTGGAGTGTGTCTAGGGTTTCCGGGAAGGTGGTGTTGATGTGAGCGATGACCAGCCTTTCAAAGCACTTCATGCCTACCAACGTGAGTGCTACGGGGCGGTAGTCATTTAGGCAGGTTACCTTCGCTTTCCTGGGCATAGGGACTATGGTGGTCTGCTTGAAACATGTAGGTATTACAGACTCGGTCAGGGAGAGGTTGAAAATGTAGGTGAAGACACTTGCCAGTTGGTCTGTGCATGCTCTAAGTTCACGTCCTGGTAATCTGTCTGTGAATGTTGACCTGTTTAAAGGTCTTGCTCACATCGGCTACGGAGAGCGTGATCACACAGTTGTCTGGAACCGCTGTTGCTCTTATGCATGCTTCAGTGTTGCTTGCCTCGAAGCGAGCATAAAATGCATTTAGCTCGTCTGGTAGGCTCACGTTACTGGGCAGCTCAGGGCTAGTTTTCCCTTTGTAGTCCGTAACAGTTTGCAAGCCCTGCCACATCCGAGGAACGTCAGAGCCGGTGTAATACACATGGAGACCGTTTGAAGTTGATACTGTTCCATTAATTCCATTCCAGACATTACTATGGGCCTGACCTCCATCACTGCTAACCCACCTTCTCACTCTCTCTCCCTCTCTCCAGTGGTGCGTCCGACCCTACTGAGGGGTGTTTCATGTACCCGGTGGTGGAGCAGTATCTGCTGACCAAGAGGAGGAGTGTTGTGTTGTTGTGGCGGTACCTGCTGTGTCGAGGCCTCAACCTGCTCACCTTGCTTCTGGCCTGTGTCTACCTGGGCTACTACCTCTGCCTCGCATCCCTCACTGACCAGGTAACTAACCCTGACCCACTGACCAAGTCATAACTGACCCTAATTTATGTTGTGAGTTATCTGGCTAACTAATTGGTCGTAAATTGTGATAATCCCCACAGTTCGGCTGTTCCCTACGCACCGGACTCCTGGCCAATGACACCTCGATCCCCGACCAATTACAGTGCAAGCTGGTCGCCGTGGGCGTTTTCACTTTGCTAAGATTTTTATGCCACCTTTTTAGCAAGTAATTGTTCACTTTTTAAATGAAGTTGACTGGATTGTGATTTCAGCTTTGTTAACCTGCTGGTGTACGCCATGCTGGTTCCCGTGGTGATATACTCCACTCTGCGCCCTTTCTTCCAATCACACACCCATTTCCTGGAGTCCTACCAATCACTGCCTACCACCGGTGTTCTGCCGCTACCCCAGGGGCAATGGGATGACCTGACACTCTACTTCCTTTTCCTGGAAGAAAACCTCAGCGAGCTCAAGTCCTACAAGTACATGAATGTGTGTGTGTGTGTGTGTGTGTGTGTGTGTGTGTGTGTGTGTGTGTGTGTGTGTGTGTGTGTGTGTGTGTGTGTGTGTGTGTGAGATAGGTGTTGGATTTAAGTTTTTATTGTCATTCCAGGGTTTTTTCTTTATTTTTTACTATTTTCTACATTGTAGAATACAAGACTGAAATAACACATGGAATCATGTAGCAACCAAAAAATATAGTTTACATTTGAAATTCTTCAAAGTAGCCACCTTTTGCCTTGATGACAGCTTTGCACACTCTTGGCATTCTCTCAACCAGCTTCATGAAGTAGTCACCTGGAATGCATTTCAATTAACAGGTGTGCCTTGTTAAAAGTTTATTTGGGGAATTTCTTTCCTTAATGCGTTTGAGCCAATCAGTTGTGTTGTGACAAGACAGGGGTGGTAATTCAGAAGATAGCACTATTTGGTAAAAGACCAAGTCCATATTATGGAAATAACAGCTCAAACAACCACCCTTCATCACTGTCAAATGCTCCCTAAAACACTTCAGCAAGCAGGCCTTTCTAACCGACCTGGCCCGGGTATCCTGGAAGGATATTTACCTCATCCCGTCAGTAGAGGATGCCTGGTTACTCTTCAGAAGTGCTTTCCTCTCCATCTTAAATAAAAATGTAGAACTAAGAACAGATATAGCCCTTGGTTCGCCCCAGACTTGACTGCCCTCGACCAGCACAAAAACATCCCATGGCGTTTTGCATTCGCATCGAATAGCCCCCGCGATATGCAACTCTTCAGGGAAGAGCCTCTGGAACTGCCGATCTGCGGCCAACAAGGCAGAGTTCATCTCAGCCTATGCCTCCCTCCAGTCCCTCGACTTCTTGGCACTGACGGAAACATGGATCACCACAGATAACACTGCTACTCCTACTGCTCTCTCTTCGTCCGCCCACGTGCTCTCGCACACCCCGAGAGCTTCTGGTCAGCGGGGTGGTGGCACCGGGATCCTCATCTCTCCCAAGTGGTCATTCTCTCTTTCTCCCCTTACCCATCTGTCTATCGCCTCCTTTGAATTCCATGCTGTCACAGTTACCAGCCCTTTCAAGCTTAACATCCTTATCATTTATCGCCCTCCAGGTTCCCTCGGAGAGTTCATCAATGAGCTTGATGCCTTGATAAGCTCCTTTCCTGAGGACGGCTCACCTCTCACAGTTCTGGGCGATAAACCTCCCCACGTCTACCTTTGACTCATTCCTCTCTGCCTCCTTCTTTCCACTCCTCTCCTCTTTTGACCTCACCCTCTCACCTTCCCCCCCTACTCACAAGGCAGGCAATACGCTCGACCTCATCTTTACTAGATGCTGTTCCTCCACTAACCTCATTGCAACTCCCCTCCAAGTCTCCGACCACTACCTTGTATCCTTTTCCCTCTCGCTCTCATCCAACACTTCCCACACTGCCCCTACTCGGATGGTATCGCGCCGTCCCAACCTTCGCTCTCTCTCCTCCGCTACTCTCTCCTCTTCCATCCTATCATCTCTTCCCTCTGCTCAAACCTTCTCCAACCTATCTCCTGATTCTGCCTCCTCAACCCTCCTCTCCTCCCTTTCTGCATCCTTTGACTCTCTATGTCCCCTATCCTCCAGGCCGGCTCGGTCCTCCCTCCCGCTCCGTGGCTCGACGACTCATTGCGAGCTCACAGAACAGGGCTCCGGGCAGCCGAGCGGAAATGGAGGAAAACTCGCCTCCCTGCGGACCTGGCATCCTTTCACTCCCTCCTCTCTACATTTTCCTCTTCTGTCTCTGCTGCTAAAGCCACTTTCTACCACTCTAAATTCCAAGCATCTGCCTCTAACCCTAGGAAGCTCTTTGCCACCTTCTCCTCCCTCCTGAATCTTCCTCCCTCCCCCTCCTCCTCTCTGCAGATGACTTCGTCAACCATTTTGAAAAGAAGGTCGACGACATCCGATCCTCGTTTGCTAAGTCAAACGACACCGCTGGTTCTGCTCACACTGCCCTACCCTGTGCTCTGACCTCTTTCTCCCTCTCTCTCCAGATGAAATCTCGCGTCTTGTGACGGCCGGCCGCCCAACAACCTGCCCGCTTGACCCTATCCCCTCTCTCTTCTCCAGACCATTTCCGGAGACCTTCTCCCTTACCTCACCTCGCTCATCAACTCATCCCTGACCGCTGGCTACGTCCCTTCCGTCTTCAAGAGAGCGAGAGTTGCATCCCTTCTGAAAAAACCTACACTCGATCCCTCCGATGTCAACAACTACAGACCAGTATCCCTTCTTTCTTTTCTCTCAAACTCTTGAACGTGCCGTCCTTGGCCAGCTCTCCCGCTATCTCTCTCAGAATGACCTTCTTGATCCAAATCAGTCAGGTTTCAAGACTAGTCATTCAACTGAGACTGCTCTTCTCTGTATCACGGAGGCGCTCCGCACTGCTAAAGCTAACTCTCTCTCCTCTGCTCTCATCCTTCTAGACCTATCGGCTGCCTTCGATACTGTGAACCATCAGATCCTCCTCTCCACCCTCTCCGAGTTGGTCATCTCCGGCGCGGCCCACGCTTGGATTGCGTCCTACCTGACAGGTCGCTCCTACCAGGTGGCGTGGCGAGAATCTGTCTCCTCACCACGTGCTCTCACCACTGGTGTCCCCAGGGCTCTGTTCTAGGCCCTCTCCTATTCTCGCTATACACCAAGTCACTTGGCTCTGTCATAACCTCACATGGTCTCTCCTATCATTGCTATGCAGACGACACACAATTAATCTTCTCCTTTCCCCCTTCTGATGACCAGGTGGCGAATCGCATCTCTGCATGTCTGGCAGACATATCAGTGTGGATGACGGATCACCACCTCAAGCTGAACCTCGGCAAGACGGAGCTGCTCTTCCTCCCGGGGAAGGACTGCCCGTTCCATGATCTCGCCATCACGGTTGACAACTCCATTGTGTCCTCCTCCCAGAGCGCTAAGAACCTTGGCGTGATCCTGGACAACACCCTGTCGTTCTCAAATAACATCAAGGCGGTGGCCCGTTCCTGTAGGTTCATGCTCTACAACATCCGCAGAGTACGACCCTGCCTCACACAGGAAGCGGCGCAGGTCCTAATCCAGGCACTTGTCATCTCCCGTCTGGATTACTGCAACTCGCTGTTGGCTGGGCTCCCTGCCTGTGCCATTAAACCCCTACAGCTCATCCAGAACGCCGCAGCCCGTCTGGTGTTCAACCTTCCCAAGTTCTCTCACGTCACCCCGCTCCTCCGCTCTCTCCACTGGCTTCCAGTTGAAGCTCGCATCCGCTACAAGACCATGGTGCTTGCCTACGGAGCTGTGAGGGGAACGGCACCTCAGTACATCCAGGCTCTGATCAGGCCCTACACCCAAACAAGGGCACTGCGTTCATCCACCTCTGGCCTGCTCGCCTCCCTACCACTGAGGAAGTACAGTTCCCGCTCAGCCCAGTCAAAACTGTTCGCTGCTCTGGCCCCCAATGGTGGAACAAACTCCTAGGATAGGATAAAGTAATCCTTCTCACCCCCTTAAAAGATTTAGATGCACTATTGTAAAGTGGCTGTTCCACTGGATGTCATAAGGTGAATGCACCAATCTGTAAGTGCATAAGAGCGTCTGCTAAATGACTTAAATGTAAATGTAAGTCAGGAACCAATATACTCTGTCAGTTAGGAAAGCTAAGGCTAGCTTTTTCAAGCAGAAATTTGCATCCTGTAGCACTAATTCCAAAAGGTTTTGGGACACTGTAAAGTCCATGGAGAATAAGAGCGCCTCCTCCCAGCTTCCCACTGCACTGAGGATAGGAAACACTGTCACCACCGATAAATCTACGATAATCGATCATTTCAAGAAGCATTTTTCCATGGCTGGCCATGCTTTCCACCTGGCTAACCCTACCCCGGTCAACACCTCAGCACCCCCTGCAGCAACTTGCCCAAACCTCCCCCACTTCTCCACCCAAATTCAAACAGCTAATGTTCTGAAAGAGCTGCAAAATCTGGATCCCTACAAATCAGCTGGGCTAGACAATCTGGACCCTCTTTCTAAAATTATCCCCAGAAATTGTTACAACCCATATTACTAGCCTATTCAACCTCTCTTTCGTATCATCTGAGATTCCCAAAGATTGGAAAGCTGCCGCAGTCATCCCCCTCTCCTTAGACCCAAACTGTTATAGACCTATATCCATACTGCCCTGCCTTTCTAAAATCTTCGAAAGCCAAGTTAATAGACTATGCAATCTGGTTTCCGAGCTGGTCATGGGTGCACCCCAGCCATGCTCAAGGTCCTAAACGATATCATAACTGCCATCGATTAAAGACAGTACTGTGCAGCTTTCTTCATGGACCTGGCCAAGGCTTTCGATTCTGTCAATCATCGCATTCTTATCGGCAGACTCAATAGCCATGGCTTCTCAAATGACTGCCTCGCCTGGTTCACCAACTACTTCTCAGATAGAGTTCAGTGTGTCAAATCGGAGGGCCTGTTGTCCGGACCTCTGGCAGTCTCTATGGGGGTGCCACAGGGCTCAATTCTCGTGCGGACTCTTTTCTCTGTATATATCATTGATGTTGCTCTTGCTGCTGGTGATTCTCTGATCCACCTCTACGCAGACAACACCATTCTGTATACATCTGGCCCTTCTTTGGACACTGCTAACAAATCTCCAAACGAGCTTCAACGCCATACAACACCGTGGCCCCCAACTGCTTTTAAATGCTAGTAAAACTAAGTGCATGCTCTTCAACCGATTGCCACCCGCCTGACTAGCATCACTACTCTGGACAGTTCTGAATTAGAATATGTGGACAACTACAAATACCTAGGTGTCTGGTTAGACTGTAAACTCTTCTTCCAGACTCACATTAAGAATCTCCAATCCAATCTTAAATCTGGAATTGGCTTCCTATTTCACAACAAAGCCTCCTTCACTCATGCCACCAAACATACCTTCATAAAACTGACTATCCTACCGATCCTTGACTTCGGCCATGTCATTAGAAAATAGCCCCCAACACTCTACTCAGACTACATCCAGTTTGCTATTACAGCGCCGTCCGTTTTATCACCAAAGCCACATATACTACTCGCCACAGCGACCTCTATGCTCTAGTTGGCTGGCCCTCACTACATATCCGTCGCCAAACCCACTGGCGCCAGGTCATCTATAAATCTTTGCTAGGTAAAACCCTACCTTATCTCAGCTCACTGGTCACTATAGCAACACCCACCCGTAGCACGCACTCCAGCAGATATATTGCACTGGTCATCCCCAAAGCCAACACTTCCTTTGGCCACCTTTCCTCACAGTTCTCTGCTGTCAATGACTGGAATGAATTGCAAAAATCTCTGAAGCTGGAGTCTTATATCTCCCCCTCTAACTTTAAGCATCAGCTGTCAGAGCAGCTTACCGAAGGCTGTGTACAGGTACAGTGAATCTGTAAATAGCACACACAACTACCCCATCCCCATATTATTAATTACCCTCTCGATCTTTTGCACCCCAGTATCTCTACTTGCACATCATCTGCACATGTATCACTCCAGTATTAATGCTAAGGTGTAATAATTTTTTGCCTCTATGGCCTATTTATTGCCTACCTCCCTACTCTTCTACATTTGCACACACTGTACATGGATCATTATATTTTTATTTTCCTTTGTGTTATTGACTACATGTTTATTTGCAACTCTGTTGTTTTTGTCACACTGCTATGCTTTATCTTGGTCAGGTCGCAGTTGTAAATGAGAAATTGTTCTCAACTGGCCTACCTGGTTAAATAAAGGTGTAATATATATTTTTTTAATTAATAAAAATAAGCAAAGATAAACAATAGTCCATCATTGCTTTAACACACGAAGGTCCGTCAATCTGGAAAATTTCAAGAACTTTGAAAGTTTGAAAGTGCAGTCGCAAAAACCAAGCGCTATGATGACACTGGCTCTCAGGAGGAACGCCACAGGAAAGGAAGACCCAGAGTTACAGAGGATCTGTAATTGCTGCAGAGGATAAGTTCATTAGAGTTAACTGCAGCCCAGATAAATGATTCAGAGTTCAAGTAACAGACACATATCAACGTCAACTGTTCAGAGGAGACTGCGTGAATTGGACCTTCGTGGTCGAGTTGCTGCAGAGAATCCACTACTAAAGGACACCATTAAGAAGGAAACGACTTGCTTGGGCCAAAAAACACGAGCAATGGACATTAGACCGGTGGAATTCTGTCCTTTGGTCTTATGAGTCCAAATTTGAGGATTTTGGTTCCAACCACTGTCTTTGTGAGACAGAGTAGGTGAACGGATGATCTCCGCATGTGTGGTTCCCACTGTGAAGCATGGAGGAAGAGGTGTGTTGGTGCTTTGCTGGTGACACTGTCAGTGATTTATTTAGAATTCAAGGCACACTTAACCAGCATGGCTACCACATCATTCTGCAGCAATACGCCATCCCATCTGGATTGCGCTTAGTGGGATTTTCATTTGTTTTTCAACAGGACAATGACCAAACACACCTCCAGGCTGTGTAAAGGCTATTTGACCAAGAAGGAGAGTGATGGGGTGCTGCATCAGATGACCTGGCCTCCACAATCATCTAACCTCAACCCAATTGAGATGGTTTGAGATGAGTTGGACCACAGAGTGAAGGAAAAGCAGCCAACAAGTGGAACTCCTTCAAGACTGGAAAAGTATTCCAGGTGAATCTGGTTGAGAGAATGCCAAGAGTATGCAAAGCTGTCAAGGCAAAGGGTGGCTACTTTGAAGAATCTAAAATATGAAGTATATTTTGATTTGTTTAACACTTTCTTTTGGTTACTACATGATTATTTCATAGTTTTGACATCTTCACTATTATTCTAGAAAATAGTAAAAATAAAGACACTTGAATGGGTAGGTGTACAAACTGTTGACTTGTATTGTACATGTTAAACAGAGTAGCAGCAGTGCATATGATTGTATGTGAGTGCCTGTGTGTAGAGTCCATATGAATGTGTGTGCGGGCAAATTAAGTCTGAGTGTGTAGTGTGCAAAAATAGAAGGGTTTTTGAAGCTATTAAATAGCTATTTAGCAGTCTCATTGCCTGGGTATGGAAGATGTTCAGGAGCCTGTTGATGTCAGACTTTTTGCTCCGGTACCGGTTGCTGTGTGGAAGCAGAAAGAACACTCTATGGCTTGGGTGGCTGGAGTCAAAAAATTTCCGGGCCTTCCTTTCACACCGCCTGATAGAGAGGTCCTGGATGGCAGGGAGCTTGGCCCCAGTGCAGTTGCCATACTAAGCAGTGATGCAGCCAGTCAAGATGCTCCCAATGGTGCAGCTGTGTTAACATTTTGAGGATTTGAGGGCCCTGCCAAATCTTTTCAACCCCCTGAAGGGGAAGAGGCAATGTCATACCTTCGTCACAACATTTGCGTGTGTGTGTGAATATATAACTGTATAGCTCTGTGTTGTTGGAGTTGCTAAGAAGGAGGGGGTTATGTGAGGGCGAGGACTTTGATACCATGGGACTGCTTCAGATGCTGTGTCTGGTGAAGACTGATGTCACAGACGGAAAGAGGAGCAACACAGCTACCTCCAATGCTAGTGACAATGCCTCCAATGTTAATGCTGGCCTTAAAGCTAAAGCTAATGCTAATGACAACCCTATTGCTAAAGCTAGCCATATTGCTAATGCTAACCCTGCCGCTGGGGAGGCCAGCAGCAAGGCCCAAGTCCCCAGTCCAGCAGCAAGGCCAAAGTCCCCAGTCCAGCTTCTCCAGACCCAGGCTGATGCCAGACCAGTGCCACTGAGATGACAGGTGAGTCTGAATCAAATTAAATTTTAATGGTCACATACACATGGTTAGCAGATGTTAATGCGAGTGTAGCAAAATGCTTGTGCTTCTAGTTCCGACCGTACAGTAAAATCTAACAAGTAATCTAACAATTTCACAACAACTACCTTATACACAAGTGTAAATATATGGATGAGTGATGGCCGAACAGCATAGGTAAGAGGCAGTAGATGGTGTAGAGTATATACATATGAGATGAGTAATGTAGGGTATGTAAACATTATATAAAGTGGCATTGTTTAAGTGACTGGTGATACATTTGTTACATCCAATTATTAAAGTGGTTAGAGATTGAGTCTGTATGTTGGCAGCAGCCATTCAATGTTAGTGATGGCTGTTTAACAGTCTGATGGCCTTGAGATAGAAGCTGTTTTTCAGTCTCTCTGTCCCAGCTTTGATGCACCTGTACTGACCTCGCCTTCTGGATGATAGCGGGGTGAACAGGCAGTGTCTCGGATGGTTGTTGCTGATCTTTTTGGCCTTCCTGTGACATCGGGTGGTGTAGGTGTCCTGGAGGGCAGGTAGTTTGCCCCCCTGTGATGCGTCGTGCAGACTTCACTACCCTCTGGAGAGCCTTACGGTTGTGGGCGAAGCAGCTGCCGTACCAGGCGGTGATACAGCCCGACAGGATGCTCTCGATTGTGCATCTGTAAAAGTTTGTCAGTGTTTTAGGTGACAAGCCACATTTCTTCAGCCTCCTGGGGTTGAAGAGGCGCTGCTGCGCCTTCTTCACCATGCTGTCTGTGTGGGTGGACCATTTCAGTTTGTCCGTGATGTGTACGCCGAGGAACTTAACTTTCCATCTTCTCCACTGCTGTCCCGTCGATGTGGATAGGGGGGTGCTCCCTATGCTGTTTCCTGAAGTCCACGATCATCTCCTTTTTGTTTTGTTGACGTTGATTGTGAGGTTATTTTCCTGACACCACACTCCGAGGGCCCTCACCTCCTCCCTGTAGGCCGTCTCGTCAAGCCTACCACTGTAGTGTCGTCTGCAAACTTGATGATCAAGTTGGAGGCGTGCATGGCCACGCAGTCATGGGTGAACAGGGAGTACAGGCGAGGGCTGAGAACGCACCCTTGTGGGGCCGCAGTGTTGAGGATCAGCGGGATGTTGTTTCCTACCCTCACCACCTGGGGGCGGCCCGTCAAAGTCCAGGACCCAGTTGCACAGGGCGGTGTCAAGACCCAGGGTCTCGAGCTTAATGACGAGATTGGAGGGTACTATGGTGATAAATGCTGAGCTGTAATCGATGAACAGCATTTTTACATCGGTATTTCTCTTGTCCAGATGGGTTAGGGCAGTGTGATTGCGATTGTGTCGTCTGTGGACCTATTGGGGCGGTAAGCAAATTGGAGTGGGTCTAGAGTGTCAGGTAGGGTGGAGGTGATATGATCTTTGACTAGTCTCAAAGCACTTCATGATGATGGAAGTGAGTGCTATGGGTCGATAGTCGTTTAGCTCAGTTACCTTAGCTTTCTTGGGAGCAGGAACAATGGTGGCCCTCAGCATGTGGGAACAGCAGACTGCGATAGGGATTGAGTGAATATGTCCGTAAACACACCAGCCAGCTGGTCTGCGCATGCTCTGAGGGCGCGGCTAGGGATTGTAATCCGTGATTGACTGTAGACCCTGTCACATACTTCTCGTGTCTGAGCCGTTGAATTGCGACTCTACTTTGTCTCTATACTGACGCTTAGCTTGTTTGATTGTCATGTGAAGGGAATAGCTACACTGTTTGTATTCAGTCATGTTTTCAGTCACCTTGCCATGATTAAAAGCAGTGGTTTGCGTTTTCAGTTTTGCGCGAATGCTGCCATCAATCCACGGTTTCTGGTCGTATTAGTTCCCGTGGGTACAACATCACCGATGCACTTGTTAATAAACTCGCTCACCGAATCAGAGTATACATCAATGTTGTTGTCTGAGGCTATCCGGAACACATCCCAGTCCGCATGATCAGATTGGTCGGACCACTGTTGACCAGACCTGAGTACGGGCATCTATAGGCTGGGAGCAACACAATGGAGTCATGGTCAGATTTGCCGAAAGGAGAGCGAAGGAGGGCTTTGTGTTCATCGCGGAAATTAGAGTAGCAATGATCCAGAATTTTGCCAGCCCGGGTCTCGAATTCAATATGCTGATCAAATTTAGGGAGCCTTGTTTTCAGATTAGCCTTGTTAAAATCCCCAGCTACAATAAATACATCCTCAGGATATGTGGTTTACAGAGTCCAATGAAGTTATTTCAGGGCCGTCGACGTGTCGGATTGGGGCGGGATATACACACGGCTGTGATTATAATCGAAGAGAATTTTCTTGGTAGATAATGCGGTCGGCATTTGATTGTAAGGAATTATAGGTCAGGGAAAGAAAGGACAGGGAGGAGAGGAAGGAAGGGGAGAGGAAGCTAATTGGAATTATAATGAAATTACAAACTATTCTACAAATAAAACAAATATCGGATTTGAAATTTGTAATGTTCTATTTGACCCCCAGAATTTTCTGCTCTCTTGCCAGGCAACAGTGGAATGGAAGGCGGAGTGACGAGGGGGGCGGTCCGACAGCGAATGAGCTGATCGTTGCCATGAAGGAACAGCCCCAGTGGGTTGAGGGACACTAGGAACCAGAGCGGTTCTAAGACCCAGACACTCAACAAGCCATTATCTAAACAACTCAGACTAAGGATTAGAAGAGATGTCTTGATGTCAATGGGACACTTAACTAACGCCAGTGGTACTAGCCAACAATGCCATGAAGTCGCTTTGATGTGATCGGGGATTTGAATTGGACACGCAGTTTCTGGGTATTTTCCTATATGTAAAGCCATACTGCCCAAGGTGTATTTGTGTGTGGTGGTGGCGACATACTGTATGCAGAAGGGTCTAACTATGGTACCACTGAGGATTTCCTATACAGGACAACTTGATACAGCTGTTGATAACAAAAACAAAAAAAAGCCAGAATATTATCAATGTATTATGTAATTACATGAAGAAATAAGGGGAGATCGTAGCTATATTCAATACAATGCACAAGTTGATATAAAACCTACAGTTGAAGTCAAAGTTTACATACACTTAAGTTGGAATCGTTTTCAACTTTAAATGATTCTGATGGGCTATTTGACATCATTTGCGTCAATTGGAGGTGTACCTGTGGATGTATTTCATGGCCCACCTTCAAACGCAGTGCCTCTTTGCTTGACATGGTATATCAAAAGATATCAACCAAAAAATTGTAGTCCTCCACAAGTCTGGTTCATGCTTGGGAGCAATTTCCAAACACCTGAAGGTAGCACGTTCATCTGTACAAACAATAGCACGAAAGTATAAACACCATGGGACCACACGGCTGTCATACCGCTCAGGAAGGAGACATGTTCTGTCTCCTAGAGATGAACGTACTTTGGTGCAAAAGGTGCAAATCAATCCCAGAACAACTGCAAAGGACCTTGAGAAGATGCTGGAGGAAACGGGTACAAAAGTATTGATATCCACAGTAAAACGAGTCCTGTATCGACATAACCTGAAAGGCCACTCAGGAAGGAAAAAGCCACTGCTCCAAAACCACCATAAAAAAGCCAGACTACGGTTTGCAACTGCACACCATCCCAACCATGAAGCACGGGGGTGGCAGCATCATGTTGTGGGGGTGCTTTTCTGCAGGAGGGACTAGTGCAATTCACAAAATAGATAGCATCATAAGGCAGGACAATTATGTAGATATATTGAAGTAACATCTCAAGACATCAGTCAGGAAGTTGAAGCGTGGTTGCAAATGGGTCTTCCAAATGGACAATGACCCCAAACATACTTCCAAAGTTGTGGCAAAATGGCTTAGGGACAGCAAAGTCAAGGTATTGGAGTGGCCATCACAAAGCCCTGACCTCAATCCTATAGAAAAGTTGTGGGCAGAACTGAAAAGGTGTGTGCGAGCAAGGAGGCCTACAAACCTGAGTTACACCAGCTCTATCAGGAGGAATGAGCCAAAATTCACCCAACTTATTGTGGGAAACTTGTGGAAGGCAACCCGACACGTTTGACCCAAGTTAAACAATTTAAAGGCAATGCTACCAAATACTAATTGAGTGTATGTAAGCTTCTGACTCACTGGGAATGTGATGAAAGAAATTAAATCTGAAATAAATCATTCTCTCTACTATTATTCTGACATTTCACATTCTTAAAATCAAGTGGTGATCCTAACTGACCTAAGACGGGGACTTTTTACTAGGATTAAATGTCAGGAATTGTGAAAAACTGAGTTTAAATGTATTTGGCTAAGGTGTATGTAAACTTCCAACTTCAACTGTCTGTTTAACCCTTTATCATGGTTGGTGTCTTGAGGATTTGTCCAAAATCATGCAACATAAAATATAACTTTTTTATCCTTGCAATTTTGGCAGTGTAAATTGTTTTTGTGATATATTGGCATTAATCTGTTAAATTAGACATTGAATCTTGTAGGAATCCTGGATCTAACCATTTGACCATTTTTTTTTCCCTCTTTTCTATAGAGATCTCAGAAATGCAATATAACTTGTAACATTTTGTGTGGATCTCGTTATGTTATGGGGTGAAAACGGATTATGGGCACACAAATCCAAAATGATGTATGTAATTGCAAGATCGGGTGCTTCTAACCGAAAGTCACCTTGCCTTTTATATTTAAAATGTACATTGATACTGTCATTAATGTGGTTCTTCAATAATTATGCATAATATTTGTTGGATGTGCATTTGGTGTCCAGCTGATCAGTTACGCTGTGATATTTTCAAATATCATCTGATGAAGGAAGGAATTTAATGAATGACAGTCAAATGACAAACAGCTGTTGTGATAGCGCATGCGATGCAACAACTGCCCAAGTGCTGGAAAAAAGGTGTTTGGGAGGAATGTCAAGAATGCATTTAGAACGTTATTTACTCTGATATCCCTAGCGAGTTGATGTTGATCATCTGTTGTCTGTCAAAACCCATTGCTATTCCTATTCATTCTGGATATAATGACAAATGACATAACCTAGTGGCAATGTAATATGATCTGGTAATGAAATGACGAATACATTGTTTTCCATATTACACCTGCAATTTTAAACAATACAAGGGGCTTGAAGTAGTCTACATTCTCATTATAAAAACAGATGGTGAGATTAATGCTACCCCCTATTTTGTGATTTATTATGTGTCCCTGCATCAGGCCACAGCCTACAGAAAAATCACCATGCATGCATCCAATTTATTTAGTCATGCAATGTCTACATTATCAATTTAGTTTATGTAATAATATTTTGAATATTAATGCATTGGCAAGGCCTAAAGAAATGCATTATTCTCAAAGTGGCAATGGCCTACTTTTTGCATTTTGGAGGGAGGGGTTCTACAATGAACATAAATATGAACGCAACATGTGAAGTGTTGGTCCCATGTTCCATGAGCTGATATAAAAGATCCCAGAAATGTTCCATACGCACAAAAAGCTTATTTCTCACAAATTTGTTTACCTCCCTTTTAGTGAGCATTTCTCCTTCGCCAAGATAATCCATCGACCTGACAGGTGTGGCAAATCGAGAAGCTGATTAAACGGCATGATCATTACACAGGCATGATCATTACACAGGTGCAACCTGGGGACAAAAGGCTACTATAAAATGTGAAGTTTTGTCACACAACACAATGCCACAGATGTTTTGAGAGAGTGTGCAATTGGCACGCTGACTGCAAGAATGTCCAGCAGAGCTGTTGCCAGGGAATTTAATGTTAATTTCTCTCCCATAAGCCACCTCCAACATTGTTTTAGAGAATTTGGCAGTACGTTTAACCGGCCTCACAACCGCAGACCACGTGTAACCATGCCAGCCCAAGACCTCCACATCTGTCTTCTTCAGAGGAGTTTACCTGTCTAATAAAGCTCTTTTGTAGGGAAAAAACTCTGATTGGCTGGGCCTGACCCATGGCTGCACCCCAGCCCAGTCATGTGAAGTCCATAGATTAGGGCCTAATCAATTTCAATTGACTAATTTCCTTATTAGAACTGTAACACAGTAAAATCTTTGAAATTGTTGTGTTTATATATCTTTTTTAAAAACATTTTAAGCCCTATATGTACAATTGGAGGTCCTTGAAAATTACAATTAATCGCTTGAAAAAGTCCCTGAAAGTCCTTGAATTTGACTTGACAATGTCTTTATGAACCCTGCTTAAAGGATTATAGTCCAATGTTGTTGTATAGGTGGAGTTATGGGCCAATTTGCATATATTCACTTTTATTACTCTAAATACACGTGGAACTGCTTGAAAATAATTTTTATTTTAGTTTCAAACCATTTTGATATCTTGATCCAAATGTCACACATTGGCCCCATTATTTATATAAAGACCCAGAACTGTTATTTTTATATGTGGCGTATGCGGTGTGGAGAAGTCCTTTTTAGTCTAGAAATAGGCTTTCTGGGCCCAGAAGCCAGATTGTGATGCATATGTTAATGTGGATAAACAAAATTAAATATTTGTTCTTATCAAATGCATTTGCAGCATCATTATTCCCCTTTGGACAGGTTACAGTGACAACAGGAGGAATGGGAACCTAAAGGCAGTATAATAGCCTTTTAGAAAATGGGAGGGACTCACACACACAACATAAAAGTCCATGTAGAAAAAAAGTGTATAAAATAAATGGTTAATTGGATGAACTCGGTGGGACAAACAGCTCTTGCTTCAAACGTTGAGTTAATACATCAAATCAAATCACATTTTATTTGTCACATACACATGGTTAGCAGATGTTAATGCGAGTGTAGCGAAATGCTTGTGCTTCTAGTTCCGACAATGCAGTGATAACCAACAAGTAATCTAACTAACAATTCCAAAACTACTCTCTTATACACAGTGTAAGGGGATAAAGAATATGTACATAAGGATATATGAATGAGTGATGGTACAGAGCAGCATACAGTAGATGGTATCGAGTACAGTATATACATATGAGATGAGTATGTAGACAAAGTAAAAAAAGTGGCATAGTTAAAGTGGCTAGTGATACATGTATTACATAAGGATGCAGTCGATGATGTAGAGTACAGTATATACGTATGCATATGAGATGAATAATGTAGGGTAAGTAACATTATATAAGGTAGCATTGTTTAAAGTGGCTAGTGATATATTTACATCATTTCCCATCAATTCCCATTATTAAAGTGGCTGGAGTTGGGTCAGTGTCAATGACAGTGTGTTGGCAACAGCCACTCAATGTTAATGGTGGCTGTTTAACAGTCTGATGGCCTTGAGATACATTTATCCATTAGCCAGTCCACATTTTATCATGGCCACTTTCAGTAGGAGACAACGTTGGCCAACGTTCAGATAGATATCTATGATATAGAACATATATACTTCTCTGGTATATGTAATAAGCAATCACATCAGCTCGAGTCATGACATTTCTGTCTGCAAAGTTCAACAACGCTGCAGCATCAGCAACTTGACAACGATTCGGAACACGCCCACCCCTTCACGGAAGTAGCAGTCAGGCCACAACAATGGGTCAGATATTTCACTTGATGGTTAAATGTGAGGCATCCGCTTGGTGATTCCACGCACTACCAAATATGGTAGCGAGAGGAAGCCCAATGCCGGGGAGTGGGAGAAGATGGATTTTGGCCGAAATTCTGCAAATGTTCTCATCGATGAAACATTTGATCTCAATACGGTTTTATGAACAGAGTGGACTAAGGTTTGTAAACTTTACCATTTGCAAAAGTTTTTTTTAAATCGTGTTGTTTAGAAGGAGTGCAAATGCGAAATGAGTTATCGCACACGCGCACTTCACAGAGTGGGTGTTCCCTAACGGAAATATGCAGATGCTGCTAGAACGCGCCAATAGGATCTCGCAAGCTCGTGCTTGGCTCTGCTCACTATGGCTCATTTGTTCCCATTGGAAACGACATGCTTTGGTTAAGGTATAAAACTCTTTAGTCAGGTTGGCAGGGAACGAACTAGTAAGGAAAAGTAGTAATCACGACTGACGGACATAAAATATACCAACAGACATCTGTAGTAAATGATAGTGACATTTGAGCGTATCGTTCGTCTATTTGTTAGGGTTTTTAAACTTGTTTGAGTGCTCTTGCTACAGTTCACCAGTTTGTTTACATGGTCACGTGAACAGATACGATCTAATAGTTCATAGGGATTCAACTTTCGAAATGTTTCTCACTAGATGTGCTTATGTTTTATTAGAATACTTTATATATCCATATTTCTTGCAGCATTGCTCTCAAGTTGACAACCCCTCTGAAAGACACACCAACACAGAGATTGGAGAGGTTTGAGCAGGGCGGCCCCTGTGAGCCATGGATAGTACCCTCCGGTTCCTGTCTTATTCCCCAGCAGCATTCACAACCGGCAAGCCCCCTGTTGCTAGGCCACCTTTTAGATTAAAAACGCTGCATTTGTTTCCAAATGTGCCTGCAGCACCTGAGACACAACACATGCCCCATGTCGTCACCATAGATCGCTTCCCTTTCCTGGAGACACATGAAGGTGAAGGGCTGCTCCTCTTCCTATAAGGTGTGGCCCGGGGGAAGCCGCGCCTGGGACTGGAGAGACTGAGACGGACGTAAGTTTGGATGATAATAGGACGGACAGCACATAGAGATGGACATGGGCTGCACCTTATTTGATGAGAATGTCACTAATGTCTTTACAATAATGTCACTACACACTTTGTGTGTAGCATCACCCTGGAGTGCAGCCTGCAGATCTGGAGGAGGTACTTCAGAAGGGGGTGGAGACGCTGGTCATCGGGCAGGGCATGAGTGAGGCACATTTACCCCAAAAATGTTTATTATATTGACAAGATATTAGAATGACCAATCTAACAATGGAAATAAATGTCCTCAAAGATGGAAGGTAGGTGGGAGGTGAGATCAGGTGGGACTATTCTAACCAATGAGAGCACAGATACGTGTGAACAATAGCCCATAGAGATATATAGAGGACTCATCTATGTATCTGTGCCATTATAGCATCTGACAGCAATAGACATTGCCATTGAGGCTATCTCCTTTATAAAGTAATACAATATGTTTCTTCATTGACTGATTTTTTCCCAACTCATAGGAATCCCCACCCAGTTGACTACTTTAACATGTTGGAAGCCTTCAAATGGCAATGTCCATGCTAAAATGAATTAAATCCATGATGAGTCCTCTATATATCTCTATGACAACAGGGACAACTACAATATAGTAGTTTTTGGGTAAGTTGCTGATATGCCACAGGCGTCCACTTATCACTGCATTCATAACAACCTAAACATTACAAAAATTACTTACAATCAAATATAACGTAGCAAATTAGCAATTGCATTTTTGTTGACCAAATTCAAAACTCATTGACCTCCATACAAAAATTCCTCAATTCTTGGGCTTATTTGGACGACTGTACGTACATACCCCAACCAGAAGCCATGGATTACAGGCAACATTCGCACTGAGCTAAAGGCTAGAGCTGCCGCTTTCAAGGAGCGGAACTCTAATCCGGAAGCTTATAAGAAATCCCGCTATCCCCTCCGACGGACCATCAAACAGGCAAAGCATCAATACAAGACTAAGATCGAATCGTACTACACCGGCTCCGACGCCAGTCGGATGTGGTAGGGCTTGCAAACTATTACAGACTACAAAAGGGAAGCACAGCCGAGAGTTGCCCATTGACACGAGCCTACCAGACGAGCTAAATAACTTCTAGGCAAGTAACACTGAAACATGCATGAGAGCACCAGCTGTTCCGGTGTGTGATCACGCTCTCTGCAGCCGATGTGAGTAAGACCTTTAAACAGGTCAGGGGTGTGTCTATATGGTCAACATTCACAAGGCCGCAGGGCCAGATGGATTACCAGGACGTGTACTCTGAGCATGCACTGACCAACTGGCAAGTGTCTTCACTGACATTTTCAACCTCTCCCTGTCTGTAATACCAACATGTTTCAAGCAGACCACCATAGTCCCTGTGCCCAAGAACACTAAAGTAACCTACCTAAATGACTACCGACCCGTAGCACTCACGTTTGTAGCCATGAAATGCTTTGAAAAGGCTGGTCATGGCTCACATCACCACCATTATCCCAGAAACACTAGACCCTCTCCAATTTGCATATCGCACCAACAGATCCACAGATGATACCATCTCTATTACACTCCACACTGCTCTTTCACACCTGGACAAAAGGATCACCTATGTGAGAATGCTATTCATTGACTACAGCTCAGAGTTCAACACCATAGTGCCCTCAAAGCTCATCACTAAGCTAAGGACCCTGGGACTAAATACCTTTCTCTGCAACTGGATCCTGATCGCACGGCCAGGCACGACTCCAACACCATCATTAAGTTTGCCAATGACACAACAGTGGT
Source organism: Oncorhynchus nerka (assembly GCF_034236695.1). NCBI lineage: Eukaryota > Metazoa > Chordata > Actinopteri > Salmoniformes > Salmonidae > Oncorhynchus > Oncorhynchus nerka. The sequence goes on from NC_088406.1 coordinate 39,905,699, forward strand.
AGGCCTGATCACCAACAATGATGAGACAGCCTATAGGGGAGGTCAGAGACCTGACCTTGTGGTGCAAGGACAACAACCTCTCCCTCAACGTGATCAAGACAAAGGAGATGATTGTGGACTACAGGAAAAGGAGGACTGAGCACCCCCATTCTTATCGACGGGGCTGTAGTGGAGCAGGTGGAGAGCTTCAAGTTCCTTGGTGTCCACATCACCAGCAAACTAACATGGTCCAAGCACCCCAAGACAGTCGTGAACAGGGCACAACAAAACCTATTCCCCCTCAAGAGACTGAAAAGATTTTGCATGGGTCCTCAGATCCTCAAAAGGTTTTACAGCTGCACCATCGAGAGCATCCTGACGGGTTGCATCACTGCCTGGTATGGCAACTGCTCGGCCTCCGGCTGCGGTACATCACCGGGGTCAAGCTTCCTGCCACCCAGGACCTCTATACCAGGCGGTGTCAGAGGAAGGCCCTAAAAATTGTCAGACTCCAGCCACCCTAGTCATAGACTGTTCTCTCTGCTACCGCACGGCAAGCGGTACCGGAGTGCCAAGTCAAGGTCCAAGAGGCTTCTAAATAGCTTCTACCTCCAAGCCATAAGACTCCTGAACAGCTAGTCAAATGTCAACCCAGACTATTTGCATTGCCCTTCCCCCCACCCTCTTCTACGCTGCTGCTACTCTCTGTTATTATCTATGCAGTCTCTTTAATAACTCTACCTACATGTGCATATTACCTCAATTACCTCGACACCAGTGCCCCCGCACATTGACTCTGTACCTGTACCTCCTGTATATAGCCTTGCTATTGTTATTTGCTGCTGCTCTTTAATGATTTGTTATTCTCATCTCTTACTTTTTCTTTGGGGGGGGGGGCATTTTCTTAAAACTGCATTGTTGGTTAAGGGCTTGTAAGCATTTCACTGTAAGGTGTAACCTGTTGTATTCGGCGCATGTGACAATTGTTTTTATTTGATTTAACTTTCAAAATACAGAAATCCTCCCCGCAGCAAGATATGATACAAATTGCATCATAAGGGAATGATTTATGTATTTGGAAATGTTACGTATCTTTAAAACATGTTTCGCTTGTCAGCAATCAAGTTGAGACTATGTCAACAATGGATTAATGAAACAAAAACAAAATGATAGTTTTCGGGTGGAATTTGTCTTTTAAAGTCAGCTGCAATGTTGAACACGCTCTCTTTAAAAAGGTCCCTTCCTCAACTGTGGACTTTGTGTGACAGAGAGGAGTGGAACTGAGGGTGCTGCAGATCGTGAAGGCCATCACAGAATACAACAACCTGGTTGGCCAGGGGGCCAAGGTGGGTGGCGTCTTCCACTCTACCTGCTGATGAAATCATACCACATACCATCTGGTTTCATTTATTGTCATTCAAAAAAAGTTTGTCCTTAACTATAACAACTAGGAATAGCAACACATAGATCAGACAGGTGACCTCAGTGATACTCTGGCTTAGTCTCGTGCGGAATTCCAAATGGCACCCTATTCCCTTTACAGTAGCCAAAAGTAGTGCACTATATATGGAATAGGGACCTATTTGGGACGCATTCTCATTCTAGTTGAGAATAAAGGCCAGTCAGTTAGTCAGCCAGCCACTAACAAATATATTGTTTTGCAAAATGAACACAGTAAGGAAGCACCAGCTTTGAGGTCTGCACCAATGGCTGAGGAGAAGCAGGTCAGGGGTGGGAGAGGTAGAAGACAACAGACAAGATAGAAAAGACTAGAGGAAGAGGATAGGGAAAGGGAGATGGATGTTTAAAGAGGTGTGTTTGGTGTCAGCGGCGGGCAGGTTTGGGCATGATGAAGACCTTGACAAGTTTGCTGAAGGGAATGGTTCCCCCAGTGGCACCCTCTGCTGGCTGGAGGCCTTCAATGCTGCTGTCGCTCCACGCTGTCTTAGAGACAAGATGAGCTGTAGGCCAGCAGCCTCACTTTGATCTGATACGCCTTTGAGAGAAAGACCGAGAGAAAGGGGCCGGGGTAAATTTGTGTCCTTACCGGTCCATGCAGAGTGAGACAGGTAAAATGCGTGTGGGTGTGCCCCCCACTAGTCCATGTGCTGTGAGACAGTGTGTGTCCTCACCAGTCCATGAGACAAGTAGACCTGTGTGATGAGGCGGTGGCGGTGTGGTCCAGGACTCCTGAAGTCTCCAGGTTTAGGCTGAATCACATGAGACTGGCCGTCTGGCTACAGTGTGTGTGTGTGTAAAAGACAAAGCAAACTATTACAACTGGGACAAACACTTCATCCATGAGCAGGAGAGAGGAGATGGCACAGGTTATATACCGCTAGGGTCCTGAACAAAGGCTCCATTCTGATTCTCTACCCTTCACCCAGAAATGTGCATGTACATTGGATTGGTGCAAGCATGGCTGGAGGGAGTTAACACCATATTCCAGTTAATTCCTTTTAAATCCATGAGGGTGAGTGTATGAGTGCACATTTTAGGAGAAGTTTGGAGAATCGGAACGCAGCCAAGGGTTGTGTACCAGAGCCCTTATATAACAGGTTGTGTACCTGTACTTTGTGTTGTGGGGGTCTTGTACGTGCTCCAGCGTAGCGTCGATGTCTAGCGCCACCACCAGGCCAGAGGTGAAACGCAGCGGGTTGTCAGACTCTCCTGTCGGCTCAATGATGGTCGCTGATGCACGCTGGACCTGCCAACCAATACAAACCACACCTGGGTCAAATACCTGTGTGTGTATGTACAGTGCCTTGCGAAAGTATTCGGCCCCCTTGAACTTTGTGACCTTTTGCCACATTTCAGGCTTCAAACATAAAGATATAAAACTGTATTTTTTTGTGAGGAATCAACAACAAGTGGGACACAATCATGAAGTGGAACGACATTTATTGGATATTTCAAACTTTTTTAACAAATCAAAAACAGAGAAATTGGGCGTGCAAAATTATTCAGCCCCTTTACTTTCAGTGCAGCAAACTCTCTCCAGAAGTTCAGTGAGGATCTCTGAATGATCCAATGTTGACCTAAATGACTAATGATGATAAATACAATCCACCTGTGTGTAATCAAGTCTCTGTATAAATGCACCTGCACTGTGATAGTCTCAGAGGTCCGTTAAAACCGCAGAGAGCATCATGAAGAACAAGGAACACACCAGGCAGGTCCGAGATACTGTTGTGAAGAAGTTTAAAGCAGGATTTGGATACAAAAAGATTTCCCAAGCTTTAAACATCCCAAGGAGCACTGTGCAAGCGATAATATTGAAATGGAAGGAGTATCAGACCACTGCAAATCTACCAAGACCTGGCCGTCCCTCTAAACTTTCAGCTCATACAAGGAGAAGACTGATCAGAGATGCAGCCAAGAGGCCCATTATCACTCTGGATGAACTGCAGAGATCTACAGCTGAGGTGGGAGACTCTGTCCATAGGACAACAATCAGTCGTATATTGCACAAATCTGGCCTTTATGGAAGAGTGGCAAGAAGAAAGCCATTTCTTAAAGATATCCATAAAAAGTGTTGTTTAAAGTTTGCCACAAGCCACCTGGGAGACACACCAAACATGTGGAAGAAGGTGCTCTGGTCAGATGAAACCAAAATTGAACTTTTTGGTAACAATGCAAAACGTTATGGTTGGCGTAAAAGCAACACAGCTCATCACCCTGAACACACCATCCCCACTGTCAAACATGGTGGTGGCAGTATCATGGTTTGGGCCTGCTTTTTTTCAGCAGGGACAGGGAAGATGGTTAAAATTGATGGGAAGATGGATGGAGCCAAATACAGGACCATTCTGGAAGAAAACCTGATGGAGTCTGCAAAAGACCTGAGACTGGGACGGAGATTTGTCTTCCAACAAGACAATGATCCAAAACATAAAGCAAAATCTACAATGGAATGGTTAAAAAATAAACATATCCAGGTGTTAGAATGGCCAAGTCAAAGTCCAGACCTGAATCCAATCGAGAATCTGTGGAAAGAACTGAAAACTGCTGTTCACAAATGCTCTCCATCCAACCTCACTGAGCTCGATCTGTTTTGCAAGGAGGAATGGGAAAAATGTTCAGTCTCTCGATGTGCAAAACTGATAGAGACATACCCCAAGCGACTTACAGCTGTAATTGCAGCAAAAGGTGGACCACCGGCGCCGACTGAGATGGCCGCCTCGCTTCGCGTTCCTAGGAAACTATGCAGTTTTTTGTTTTTTTACGTGTTATTTCTTACATTAGTACCCCAGGTCATCTTAGGTTTCATTACATACAGTCGAGAAGAACTACTGAATATAAGATCAGCGTCAACTCACCATCAGTACGACCAAGAATATGTTTTCCGTGACGCGGATCCTGTGTTCTGCCTTACAAACAGGACAACGGAATGGATCGCATGCAGCGACCCAAGGAAACGACTCCGAAAAAGAGGGAAACGAGGCGGTGTTCTGGTCAGACTCCGAAAAAGGGCACATCGCGCACCACTCCCCAGCATTCTTCTTGCCAATGTCCAGTCTCTTGACAACAAGGTTGACGAAATCCGAGCAAGGGTAGCATTCCAGAGGGACATCAGAGACTGCAACGTTCTCTGCTTCACGGAAACATGGCTTACTGGGAAGACGCTATCCGATGCGGTGCAGCCAACGGGTTTCTCCACGCATCGCGCCGACAGAAACAAACATCTTTCTGGTAAGAAGAGTGGCGGGGGCGTATGCCTCATGACTAACGAGACATGGTGTGATGAAGGAAACATACAGGAACTCAAATCCTTCTGTTCACCTGATTTAGAATTCCTCACAATCAAATGTAGACCGCATTATCTTCCAAGAGAATTCTCTTCGATTATAATCACAGCCGTATATATTCCCCCCAAGCAGACACATCGATGGCTCTGAACGAACTTTATTTAACTCTTTGCAAACTGGAAACCATTTATCCGGAGGCTGCATTCATTGTAGCTGGGGATTTTAACAAAGCTAATCTGAAAACAAGACTCCCTAAATTTTATCAGCATATCGATTGCGCAACCAGGGGTGGTAAGACCTTGGATCATTGTTACTCTAACTTCCGCGACGCATATAAGGCCCTGCCCCGCCCCCCTTTCGGAAAAGCTGACGACTCCATTTTGCTGATCCCTGCCTACAGGCAGAAACTAAAACAAGAGGCTCCCACGCTGAGGTCTGTCCAACGCTGGTCAGACCAAGCGGACTCCACACTCCAAGACTGCTTCCATCACGTGGACTGGGACATGTTTCGTATTGCGTCAGATGAAAATATTGACGAATACGCTGATTCGGTGTGCGAGTTCATTAGAACGTGCGTCGAAGATGTCGTTCCCATAGCAACGATAAAAACATTCCCAAACCAGAAACCGTGGATTGATGGCAGCATTCGCGTGAAACTGAAAGCGCGAACCACTGCTTTTAATCAGGGCAAGGTGTCTGGTAACATGTCCGAATATAAACAATGCAGCTATTCCCTCCGCAAGGCTATTAAACAAGCTAAGCGTCAGTACAGAGACAAAGTGGAATCTCAATTCAATGGCTCAGACACAAGAGGCATGTGGCAGGGTCTACAGTCAATCACGGACTACAAGAAGAAACCCAGCCCAGTCACGGACCAGGATGTCTTGCTCCCAGGCAGACTAAATAACTTTTTTGCCCGCTTTGAGGACAATACAGTGCCACTGACACGGCCTGCAACGAAAACATGCGGTCTCTCCTTCACTGCAGCCAAGGTGAGTAAGACATTTAAACGTGTTAACCCTCGCAAGGCTGCAGGCCCAGACGGCATCCCCAGCCGCGCCCTCAGAGCATGCGCAGACCAGCTGGCCGGTGTGTTTACGGACATATTCAATCAATCCCTATACCAGTCTGCTGTTCCCACATGCTTCAAGAGGGCCACCATTGTTCCTGTTCCCAAGAAAGCTAAGGTAACTGAGCTAAACGACTACCGCCCCGTAGCACTCACTTCCGTCATCATGAAGTGCTTTGAGAGACTAGTCAAGGACCATATCACCTCCACCCTACCTGACACCCTAGACCCACTCCAATTTGCTTACCGCCCAAATAGGTCCACAGACGATGCAATCTCAACCACACTGCACACTGCCCTAACCCACCTGGACAAGAGGAATACCTATGTGAGAATGCTGTTCATCGACTACAGCTCGGCATTCAACACCATAGTACCCTCCAAGCTCGTCATCAAGCTCGAGACCCTGGGTCTCGACCCCGCCCTGTGCAACTGGGTACTGACTTCCTGACGGGCCGCCCCAGGTGGTGAGGGTAGGCAACAACATCTCCTCCCCGCTGATCCTCAACACGGGGGCCCCACAAGGGTGCGTTCTGAGCCCTCTCCTGTACTCCCTGTTCACCCACGCCTCCAACTCAATCATCAAGTTTGCGGACGACACAACAGTGGTAGGCTTGATTACCAACAACGACGAGACGGCCTACAGGGAGGAGGTGAGGGCCCTCGGAGTGTGGTGTCAGGAAAATAACCTCACACTCAACGTCAACAAAACTAAGGAGATGATTGTGGACTTCAGGAAACAGCAGAGGGAACACCCCCCTATCCACATCGATGGAACAGTAGTGGAGAGGGTAGCAAGTTTTAAGTTCCTCGGCATACACATCACAGACAAACTGAATTGGTCCACTCACACTGACAGCGTCGTGAAGAAGGCGCAGCAGCGCCTCTTCAACCTCAGGAGGCTGAAGAAATTTGGCTTGTCACCAAAAGCACTCACAAACTTCTACAGATGCACAATCGAGAGCATCCTGGATGGGCTGTATCACCGCCTGGTACGGCAACTGCTCCGCCCTCAACCGTAAGGCTCTCCAGAGGGTAGTGAGGTCTGCACAACGCATCACCGGGGGCAAACTACCTGCCCTCCAGGACACCTACACCACCCGATGTTACAGGAAGGCCATAAAGATCATCAAGGACATCAACCACCCGAACCACTGCCTGTTCACCCCGCTATCATCCAGAAGGCGAGGTCAGTACAGGTGCATCAAAGCTGGGACCGAGAGACTGAAAAACAGCTTCTATTTCAAGGCCATCAGACTGTTAAACAGCCACCACTAACATTGAGTGGCTGCTGCCAACACACTGTCATTGACACTGACCCAACTCCAGCCACTTTAATAATGGGAATTGATGGGAAATGATGTAAATATATCACTAGCCACTTTAAACAATGCTACCTTATATAATGTTACTTACCCTACATTATTCATCTCATATGCATACGTATATACTGTACTCTACATCATCGACTGCATCCTTATGTAATACATGTATCACTAGCCACTTTAACTATGCCACTTTGTTTACTTTGTCTACATACTCATCTCATATGTATATACTGTACTCGATACCATCGACTGTATGCTGCTCTGTACCATCACTCATTCATATATCCTTATGTACATATTCCTTATCCCCTTACACTGTGTATAAGACAGTAGTTTTGGAATTGTTAGTTAGATTACTTGTTGGTTATCACTGCATTGTCGGAACTAGAAGCACAAGCATTTCGCTACACTCGCATTAACATCTGCTAACCATGTGTATGTGACAAATAAAATTTGATTTGATTTGGCGCTACAAAGTATTAACTTAAGGGGGCTGAATAATTTTGCACGCCCAATTTTTCAGTTTTTGATTTGTTAAAAAAGTTTGAAATATCCAATAAATGTCGTTCCACTTCATGATTGTGTCCCACTTGTTGTTGATTCTTCACAAAAAAATACAGTTTTATATCTTTATGTTTGAAGCCTGAAATGTGGCAAAAGGTCGCAAAGTTCAAGGGGGCCGAATACTTTCGCAAGGCACTGTATGTGTTCTGTGTACCTGTTTAGGAAATTGAAGGTTTAAGAAACCACTCTGTCTCAGTGTGGTCTGAAGAATCTTGACCAGTTCTCCAGGCTTGCAGGCCGACAGCCTGGGACTCACACCCAACAGCTTCCCCACAAAACTTTCCTGGAGGTGGGGCAGCTCCACCACAAACAGCCTGGAGGCATAGAGGTTAGGATTCATCAGAATACCAAAAGAAAAGGGTGTGCTTTCTGCAAGGTCAATGTTGCCACCATGTGGCGATAAATTAAAACAACAATTCAGTTGCCCAATTAATTACAAATGCATCAGTTTCTGCTTCTTTTCTTTTATAGGACAAATATTCTGTCTTTTTTGTTTTCAACGATATCAAACGTTTATGAAATAAAATAGATGAAATGATTGGTAGATGAAATGATGATTAAAAAAAAGAGATAATATACCTCTGAAAGGATTCAACCTCCTGAAGGAACTTCTCACAGACATTGATGAGAGGTTCAACTCTGCAGAGATGAGAGGGGTTGAGCTGCTTGACAGTTATAGACATGGACGGTGGGGGTGTTTGTGTGTGTACTAACCCTCGCCTAGTACGGGCAGTCAGAACTCGCTGTAAGGCCTTAGCCTGTAGTCTGACATGGTGTATGGTGGCCACCTGTCTGTTCTCCAGACCATTATATAGGAACACCCGTTTATACGTCTCCTCCAGCATCTACAAACACACACACACACACACACCATGACATTATATACACAAAGCTTTGCATATCACATTACTGTCTAGGGTTAATGCCACCGGCTGAAGACACATACACACGGAGTGTACAAAACACTTGCTCTTTCCTTGACAGACTGACCAGGGTACTCTTGTTGATGTCACTTGTTAAATCCACTTCAATCAGTGCAGATGAAGGGGAGGAGACAGGTTAAAGAAGGATTGTTAAGCCTTGAGACAATTGAGATATGGATTGTGTATGTGTGCCTTTCAGAGGGTGAATGGGGAAGACAAAAGATGTGTCTTTAAACGGGATATGGTAGTAAGTGCCAGGTTCACCGGTTTGTGTGTATCAAGAACGGCAACGCTGCTGGGTTTTTCACACTCAACAGTTTCCCGTGTGTATCTACGATGGTTCACCACCCAAAGGACATCCAGCCAACTTGACAACTGTGGGACGCATTGGAGTCAACATGGGCCAAACATCCCTGTGGAACACTTTTGACACCTTGTAGAGTCCATGGCCAATGAATTGAGGCTGTTCTGAGGGCAAAAGGGGGTGCAACTCAATATTAGGAAGGTGTTCCTAATGCTTTGTACACTCAGTGTATGTGCTCCTCTTCCCACTGGAGACCGGGGTTCAATCCCCCTTCAACTCATATCGCCCAACTGCCTGTATCCCTTCCATTTCAAATCTGTCTATCCAGAGACACCTTGGTGAGCAGTAGTTGGCAGCGGAGGTAGGTGGCAAAAAAGTCAGCAGCCCCTGCCAGCTCTGTCTGTAGCTCCCCCAGTCTCTGTAGATCTCTGAGACACACACACAAAATAGTCACTTCAAAATGTGTTTTTAATGTTTTGATAGAATGTGTGTGTGTGATAGTAAAGTTTAGCAGGTCCTGAGCCCCGGGGTCCTGTAGGTTTTGTATGGTGCTAACTCTGCTCAGACTCTGTTGGAGGACCAGCTGAGCAGACTCCACACTCCTGGAACCTTCTATACCACTCCCACCTGGGGCCTGCTTCCTCCCTGGTAACTACACACACACATACATTACAACACAGTGGGTCTCAGCATGGGTCTACTGTCTGAAAGGGGTGTGTGTCTTACCCTGAGAGGAGGTACTAGGTGAGAGAGGCTGTCCCGTAGGTAGGTGTAATGTCTAAAGGTGTGGTCTGAGAACAGAGCTGTCATGGTGGGACAAGACTGAGCTGCGTTGAACACCAGCACCAACACTGCAATATCTGTTACGCTAGGTCAGGACCACACAATAGGTATAGGGGTGTGTGTGTGTGTGTGTGTAGGATACAGTCAGGGCCATCCATGTCTGGTTCAGGGGTGTGGAAGTAAGGGTGAGTACTGAGCAGCTCTGGAACCAGCGGTAATACCAGGGTAGGATGACGACAACCTAGAAACTTTAGACACCTAGAGAGATTGAGAGGGGGAGAGATGAAGAGAAAGAGACAGAAAGAGAGAGTGTTGACTTGTAAAAAGCTTTTTATTGAATCACTTGCAAATTGACACACACACAGGCTTACTTCCAGACAGAGTTGCGGTCAGTGGGGTACTTGGTGAGATTTTTCAGCAGCTCCAGCAGAGCCAGTTGGATACACTCTTTAGTCGACACATTGGTGAAACACAGCAACTCATGTAGCGCCTCTCTGATGTCACGAGACGAGTCCTACACAGGTTACACATTTCAGTTGTTTATTATTATCCATAAAAGTATATATATTTTATAATTTAGAAATGTTCTTCTTTCACCTTGTAAGTGTGAAAAGTGTATGTGTGCGCATGCGTGTGTGTGTTGGTGCGTGCATGTGAGAATCTGCGTGTGTGTGTGTGTATGTCTCCATATCTGTGTTGGTGTGTGTATTACCTCTAGTACAGCCAGTACAGTATCCAGCTGGTCTTCTCTCAGGGTGTTAGTAGAGATCTGTCTGAGGACGTGGATGGACTGCAGCCTGACCGCCTCAATCTCATCGTTAAACATCTCATCGTCCAGGCACATCTCAGCAAAGCTGGCAGATGATTGGGCGAGAGCAGAGAAGGCATCCACAGCAGCAATACGCACCTCTACAGATAAAAAACACACAGGCACATTATCATTTACACACACACAACACTCTCTCCCTCTCACAGCCTTTACACAGGAGAAAATTAAATAAACATCACACCACACACAGAGGCATCCCCCAAACACAAACACTGACACACACACACACACCCTGCCGATACACACGCACTTACCGTACATCTCGTCCTCCAGTCCGTGTACAAAGGCTCCGCAGGCCCCCGAGGCGATCAGGTTGACAGCGGAGGTGTCCACCTTCTCCTTGGGAGCATCATCAGCCCATTTCCTCCCCGAGGAGAATTCGGGGAGGAAACGCATAGAGCTCCTTGGCCCGCTCATGAGCAGTACGTTTCCTCTGAAATATAGATAACACACACGTACATATATATTATAAACGCAGCAAAAAAATAAACGTCCTCTCACTGTCAACTGCATTTATTTTCAGAAAACATATTTGTATGAACATAACGAGATTCAACAACTGTGACATAAACTGAACTAGTTCCACAGACATGTGACTAACAGAAATGTAATAATGTGTCCCTGAACGCGGGGGGGGGGGTGTCAGTACAGTCAGTATCTGGTGTGGCCACCAGCTGCATTAAGTACTGCAGTGTATCTCCTCATTGACGGCACCAGATTTGCCAGTTCTTGCTGTGGGATGTTACCCCACTCTTCCACCAAGGCACCTGCAAGTTCACGGACATTTCTGGGGGGGAATGGCCCTAGCCCTCACCGATCCAACAGGTCCCAGATGTGCTCAATGGGATTGAGATCCAGGCTCTTCGCTGGGCATGGCAGAATACTGACATTCCTGCCTTGCAGGAAATCACGCACAGAACGAGCAGCATGGCTGGTGGCATTGTCGTGCTGGAGGGTCATGTCAGGATGAGCCTGCAGGAAGGGTACCACACGAGGGAGGATGTCTTCCCTGTAACACACAGCGTTGTCGTGCTGGAGGGTCATGTCAGGATGAGCCTGTAGGAAGGGTACCACATGAGGGAGGATGTCTTCCCTCTAACACACAGCGTTGTCGTGCTGGAGGGTCATGTCAGGATGAGCCTGCAGGAAGGGTATCACATGAGGGAGGATGTCTTCCCTCTAACACACAGCGTTGTCGTGCTGGAGGGTCATGTCAGGATGAGCCTGCAGGAAGGGTACCACATGAGGGAGGATGTCTTCCCTCTAACACACAGCGTTGTCGTGCTGGAGGGTCATGTCAGGATGAGCCTGCAGGAAGGGTACCACATGAGGGAGGATGTCTTCCCTCTAATGCACAGTGTTGAGATTGCCTGCAATGACAACAAGCTCAGCCCGATGATGCTGTGACACACCGCCCCAGACACTCCCCCTTCAAATTGATCCCGCTCCAGAGTACAGGCCTCGGTGTAACGCTCATTCTTTCGACGATAAACGCAAATCCGACCATCACCCCCAGTGAGACAAAACCGTGACTCATCAGTGAAGAGCACTTTTTGCCAGTCCTGTCTCGTCCAGCGACAGTGGGTTTGTGCCCATTGTTGCCGGTGATGTCTGGTGAGGACCTGCCTTACAACAGGCCTACAAGCCCTCAGTCCAGCCTCTCTCGGCCTACTGTGGACAGTCTAAGCACTGATGGAGGGATTGTGCGTTCCTGGTGTAACTCGGGCAGTTGTTGTTGCCATCCTGTACCTGTCATACAGGTGTGATGTTCGGATGTACCGATCCTGTGCAGGTGTTGTTACACGTGGTCTGTCACTGCGAGGACAATCAGCTGTCCGTACGGTCTCCCTGTAGTGCTGTATTGGGATTCTCACAGTATGGACATTGCAATGTATTGCCCTGGCCACATCTGCAGTCCTCATGCCTCCTTGCAGCATGCCTAAGGCACGTTCACACAGATGAGCAGGGACCCTGGGCATCTTTCTAGAAAGGCCTCTTTAGTGTCCTACATTTTTATAACTGTGACCTTAATTGCCTACCGTCTGTAAGCTGTTAGTGTCTTAACAACCGTTCCACAGGTGGATAGATAATTGTTCGTAAACTCGCTTTTTGAGATGTGCTGCCATTTCCAACGAAGTTAACGTTCGTTGTTTAGCTAACGGTAGCTACTAGTATTTTTTTTTTTGAAAGCTCCCAACACATCGTCATCAAGTGTCGACGGAATACGCAATTATTGGTATAAATATACTTCCGGTTCCTTAACAAATTCTTTCCTGTCAGCGGCCTCCAGTAAGATGGCTGTGCAAATCTCAAAGAAGAGGAAGGTCAGTTCACATTTCGTCTCAAAATGCTCTTTATAGCAATGCATTTGTAGCAAATTCGGATGCCATGTGTTAGCAGTATGAATATGGAGTTGGTTGTAGTATTGCTCGGCGTCCTCGTCCCCTAGACTAAAGAGGATTACCACAGATGCTAGTTACGGGTACAGGAATCCTCACTCCGCTAGTGAACGTGTCACCGGTTGCCTTTTATACCGTGCTAGCGAGTAAGCTTAAAATAATTTAGTTGCAACTCTGATTGTTGAAGTGATGTCTAGATTAGTGGTCAGTGTCTAGTTGGCTAATGTTAAAGTCACGCAGGTGGCAGGATACTTTATTTTAACTTTGGCGCTAACGTTACAGTTCACCAGCTCTGTAACTTGTTGGCCAATGATGCTACCTGATGCACGTTCACTAGTGGCTATGTGACTACAAGCATGTTCCTTACAACCTTGTGTTATCCTTCGTTAGTTTGTCGCGGACGGAATCTTCAAAGCCGAGCTGAACGAGTTTCTGACGCGCGAGCTTGCGGAAGATGGGTATTCCGGCGTGGAGGTGCGTGTGACTCCGACCAGGACCGAGATCATAATCCTGGCCACAAGGTAACGTTACTGGTATGTTGGTAGCTAGTGGTGTTATTCAGGCTTTAAAAGGTTTATTGTTGGTAGTATAATTATTTGTATAAGGGTTGGGATTGGGCGGTATCCAGACTTTTATACCGTGCCATGCCGAGATATACTGTATTACGGGTAGTGCACAAGGGGGCAATTTTTTCCCAAACGCAAGCCGAAAGTATGTCCCATAATGATTACATAATGCGAATAAGTACTAAGGAATGCAGGTGCTAAAATAGAATACAACAACCTTACAGTGAAATGCTTACATATGAGCCAACAATGCAGTAATACAAAATATGGATAAGAAATAAAAGTAAGCGGTAATTAAAGAGCACCAGTAAAATAACAATAGCGGGACAATATACAGGGGGTACCATTAGTCAATATGGGGTGGCACATTGATGATAACAAGTCGCCGCGGTGTGGGGGGCAATGCAAATAGTATGGGTAGCCATTTGATTAGGTGTTCAGGAGTCTTATGGATTGGAGATAGAAGCTCTGACACACTGGTATAGAGGTCCTGGATGGCAGGAAGCTTGGCCCCAGTGATGTACTGGGCTGTTCACACTTCCCTCTGTAGTGCCCTGCGGACGGTTGAGATCTGGAGACTGGCTAGGCCACTCCAGGACCTTGAAATACTTCTTACGAAGCCAGTCCTTCGTTGCCCGGGCGGTGTGTTTGGGGTCATTGTCACGCTGAAAGACCCAGCCACGTTTCATCTTCAATGCCCTTGCTGATGGAAGGGTTTCACTCAAAATCTCATGAATCTTTCCTTTGCACGGATCAGTCGTCCTGGGCCCTTTGCAGAAAAACAGCCCCAAAGCATGATGTTTCCACCCACATGGTTCACAGTAGGTATGGTGTTCTTTGGATGCAACTCAGCATTCTTTGTCCTCCAAACATGACGAGTTGAGTTTTTACCAAAAAGTTCCATTTTGGTTTCATCTGACCATATGACATTCTCCCAATCTTCTACTGGATCATCCAAATGCTCTCTAGCAAACTTCAGACAGACCTGGAAATGTACTGGCTTGAGCAGGGGGACACGTCTGACACTGCAGGATTTGAGTCCCTGGCGGCGTAGTGTGTTACTAATGGTAGGCTTTGTTACTTTCGTCCCAGCTCTCTGCAGGTCATTCACTAGGTCCCCCCGTGTGGTTCTGGGATTTTTTGCTCACCGTTCTTGTGATCATTTTGACCCCACGGGGTGAGAACTTGCGTGGAGCCCCAGATCGAGGGAGATTATCAGTGCTCTTGTATGTCTTCCATTTCCTAATAATTGCTCCCACAGTTGATTTCTTCAAACCAAGCTGCTTACCTATTGCAGATTCAGTCTTCCCAGCCTGGTGCAGGTCTACAATCTTGTTTCTGGTGTTCTTTGACAGCTCTTTGGTCTTGGCCATAGTGGAGTTTGGAGTGTGACTGTTTGAGGTTGTGGACAGGTGTCTTATACTGATAACAAGTTCAAATAATGTGATTTTCTGGATTTTTTTTTTCCCTTATTTTGTCTGTCAGAGTTGTACCTATGAAAAATACAGGCCTCGTCTTTTTAAGTGGGAGAACTTGCACAATTGGTGTCTGACTAAATACTTTTTTGCCCCACTGTATATTGCATCATCTGTGGATCTGTTGGGGTGAGTAGGTCTAGGGTTTCTGGGATAATAGTGTTAATGTGAGCCATGACCTGCCTTTCAAAGCACTTCGTGGTTATAGATGTGAGTGCTACGGGTCGGTAGTCATTTAGGCAGGTTACCTCAGTGTTCTTGGGCACAGGCACTATGGTGGTTTGCTTAAAACATGGTGGTATTAGACTCGGACAGGGAGAGGTTGAAAGTGTCAGTGAAGACACTTGCTAGTTGGTCAGCGCATGCTCGCAGTACACGTCCTGGTAATCTGTCTGGCCCTGCGGCCTTGTGAATGTTGACCATATAGACACCCCCCATGTCTTTTAATAAAATCAACTATCTACTGAGCTTGTCTGATGCTTTAAGCATGCCGTTTGATTAAATCATTAAGAACCCTGTTCCCGACCATCCTCCTGCAGCCGGCCCCGTAGATTCTGCCATTATGCTCCTGAAGTTGCCGGTAATAGGTCGGCAACCATTTCCATTTTGAATATGAGTTGTGATTTTCATGGAACAGTTTCATTTATTTTATTATGGTCTTTCTCTCAAAATCATTATCATTTGGTTAATCAAAGTTCTATCTAATTGAAATCTAAAATGAACTTATATCACCAACTATGTTAAAAAGTAGCCTACATAAAGCAAATTAAAAAACATTACAGAATGCTGGCAGAAAATACCCTATAAATCACATTGGCTGTTCATGGCATTTCTGAAAGAACTTGAAACATTGTATCTACTGTGTTCACCAGAAGGTGCTAGTTGACAGACACTGCTGTAGGCTATTTATTTGTGAAAGGAATAAGAAGTAATCCAGTCGAAACGTCAATAAAATACCAGATCAGAGCTTTACATTTTTCCCTTTCGTGACGAGTGGTTATCAAAAGGGAGAGACCTGTAAATATTTTTCTAATGCATTGAGAATGAGGATAGTTCCTCGATGGAGTTGAAAACAGATTTAGTTTTGAGGTGAAGAACATTACTTTGAGAAGCTCCGTAGCTCATTAGTGGTGGTGAGTATTTCGGATTGTCTTAACTATCAGACATTCGCAGATGGCCACATTTGTGGCCTACATTTAGGCACAGGTCAGGTAGCCTGGGCCTACTTCTATGTGTAATCATGTCCTTACTCAACATTGGCAGTAGCGCTTCAAACAAAATACAATAAATTGACAACTTGTGAATGGAATGAAATAAATCATGTTTCTCACAAGTGTAGCATGTTTTGTGAGCTCTGCAAACAATGTGTCAACTCCCATAATGAGAACAATAAATGACTAATAATAATTGAATGCATTAACTTAAATCACCAAAACCAAACATTCTGGAGTGAGATGTTTCTTATGTTTCACACTCCCCTTCTTGGACAGTGGTATTTTAGTCCACAGAGACGGGTGCAAATTAGACTGTCTCGTGTGCAACTGCTCAACACAAAAAATCTTGTTTAGGTGGTGAGTTAGAGATATGGTGGGTTAGGGTTTGGCCATTTTGCCAAAGTGTTTTTATCATAATGAGAACACTGGCGCCTTCCAGCTACTGTCCTGCACCATTCAAACTAATCTGCGTTTACTAACTCAAACATTTTTTAAATATTAAAAACCTGTTAAATACGGCTGGAGCTTTCAGAAAGACAAAATACACTGATTGCATACAAAGCACATTTAGAATGGATTATTGTTGTTTCAGGACCCAGAATGTTCTGGGAGAGAAGGGCCGTCGCATCCGGGAGCTGACCGCTGTTGTTCAGAAGAGGTTTGGCTTCCCCGAGGGCAACGTGGAGGTAATCGCACACTACTGACATGCATCCACCGGACACACTACAGCTGCTTATGTGTAAACATTAGACATACTCCCTAACCCCAACATCAAGGAGCTGACAACTGTGGTTCAGAAGAGGTTTGGCTTCTGGAGGACAGAGGAATATGATTGTGAAGTTTAAATTGAAACAAGTGTGAATTCCACATTGGGGATGATTTTAAATGTGTTAATCAACTTACAACAACCAACCTCAAGTGTGTGTCTGAAGGTAGTCTATGACTGGAGAAGCTCTAGCTTTGCCTTTGCACCAGACTGTTAACCAGGAACCACTTTCCTTCAGTGATGATACGATGACGAGTCGGAATGGACACGGTTTGTCTCTGCGGTCACTGGGTCAGGGACACGTTCTGTGTCTCTGGGTTCAGTTCCCCAGAGCAGCGTGTCTCTTCAGTTGAAGACATCGAGGCATTTGTCTGAGAAGGACTCAATCCAGTATAGGAAATGTGTGGATTCAAGATGTTTTCTTGTTAGGTAGTCAGGTGGCTAGTTGGGTAAGAAGGTAGTCAGCGACGTATGAAGTAGTCGGCGTTCTAGATACTATTTCCACAACAATTTTACGAACTTGAATCGTGAGGCTACATTGCTGTGGTGGTCCCGCGGCTATCACACTGCAGCAGCCATACCAAGCTCTCAAGCATTAGGCTGTGTAGCCTCTCCCGCTCTCTGTATGTGTAGAAGGTTAACTTCCCCACTCTCTCCCTCTAGCTGTATGCTGAGAAGGTTGCAACACGAGGTCTGTGTGCCATTGCTCAGGCTGAGTCCCTGCGCTACAAGTTGCTGGGAGGACTGGCTGTACGTAGGTAAGACAACCCTGGCCTGTGAGCTCTAACATGTTGCACCTAGACACTGCTTCATGGTCAGTTATGCATTAACCTGTAATGGAGCAGGTTAGGATTTGGGATGTAAGCAGGTTCTATATCTATCTTAGGCAGCCCCTGGTTAGCTTAGCATGCTAACATGAGTGTCTCTAGGAATCCATTGAGCAGAACATACCCCTGCTGTTACAGTCCACTTTCTTGAACTTTCTCATATGAAGTAGAATGTCTCCCTTCGGTGATGATACGATGACGAGTCGGAATGGGACAGTCAGTCTCTGCGGTCACTAGGTCAGGGACACGTTCTGTGTCTCTGGGTTCAGTTCCCCAGAGCAGCGTGTCTCTTCAGTTGAAGACATCGAGGCATTTGTCTGAGAAGGGCCAGCAAAATTGCTCATAATGTTAGATGTGATCTCATAGTTGCCACGAGTATTAAAACTATTTTATTTTTCACTTACACCCCCCTCCCATTCATCCTCTCTCGCCCTCCCCCACCCGCTGCCTTTTCTCCACCTTCACCATCCCTCTTTCCATCCCTTTCCTCCTTCTATCCCTCTTTCAGGGCTTGCTATGGTGTGCTGAGGTTCATCATGGAGAGTGGCTCTAAGGGTTGTGAAGTGGTAGTTTCTGGGAAGCTGAGGGGTCAGAGGGCCAAGTCAATGAAATTTGTTGATGGCCTGATGATCCACAGTGGAGACCCAGTCAACTACTATGTAGACACTGCTGTACGCCACGTCCTGCTCCGACAGGGTGAGTACCAAATCAACCCCTAGACACTACTACCCTACCCCTAAACAGCGAGTCCCAAGTCAACCCCTATACCCCACCTCTAGATAATACTACTAATGGTTAGACGGTGAATACCAAATCAACCTCTATACCCTACCCCTAGATTATTCTGCTCTGTCAAGGTGAGTCATCAACAGTATAATATTTGGCCTGTTGCTTATGAAGATGAAATGTTTTCCTTCGGTGATGATACGATGACGAGTCGGAATAGACACGGTTTGTCTCTGCGGTCACTGGGTCAGGGACACGTTCTGTTTCTCTGGGCTCAGTTCCCCAGAGCAGCGTGTCTTTTCAATTGAAGACATCGAGGCATTTGTCTGAGAAGGGCCAGGAATTACTTAAGTCCAGTTATATTATGATCAACCTCTTTCTTGCTACTCTACACACAGGCTAACCCTCATACTCTATTCTACATGCTTCATGGTTCTGCGTAACTGTTGGGTAGAGGGCACTGATGTGTTCATGTATGTGTTTTTGTCTGTCAGGTGTGCTGGGCATCAAGGTGAAAATCATGTTACCATGGGACCCCAGTGGTAAGATCGGCCCCAAGAAGCCTCTGCCAGACCATGTGAGCATTGTGGAGCCCAAAGACGAGACTATCCCCTCCACCCCTGTGTCTGAGCAGAAGGGGGCCAAGCCAGAAGCCCCAGCAGCCATGCCACCGACTCCTGTACCCACTGCATAGACAGGTACTATACCCTAACACTAACCCAGCCACCGTATAGTAGAAGAGTACTGTAAATCAGTCTCAACTGGTTTTGCCTCAGGACCCAAATTTAACCAGTGACTCAAAATTTGGATTGTTGGGGAACACCACAAATGAAATCTGGGAGATCATTTTTAAATCTAGATTGATGAAGTATTAATTGTGGAGAAGGCTTGTGGTAGTGAAAGGACTCCCCATGATTGTCTCGTTTTAAAATGCTCCCTCAAAGCGTCTATCTCAGGGTGGGATACACAGTTTGTTTACTTCACTTCCCTTCTGTGATGATACGATGACGAGTCTGAATGGAACACAGCCTGTCTGGGGTCACTGGGTCGGGGTCACGTTCTGTGTCTCTGGGTTCAGTTCCCCAGAACAGCGTGTCTCTTCAGTTGAAGACATTGAGGCATTTGTCTGAATTTATCAAATATGTGCGTCTCAAATGGCACCACATTCCCTTAATTTTGCACTACTTTTGACCAGGACCCATAGGGCTCCGTTCAAAAGCAGTACAGTGTATTTGGAATGGGGTGCCATTTGAGTCAGACGATATACTGGTGGCGGAATTGACGCTGAGGATGTTTCTAGACTGTTGCGCATTTAGCTAAGCTACTGTATGTTGTGTATAATTCACAAATTATACACAACATACCAGATTCTGGTAGGGTTAGGGATGGTGTCCTAATGTTGGATATTCTGTCTTTTCTTCTCCAGGTGTCAACCATTTGTTCAGATGAAAGCAGGACCCTGCATTTTCTTTCTGTACAAAAATAAAACCTGGAAAATACACCTTGTCTGTCAACTTTCTGTTCCATCTAGAAGAAAAAGAAACACACACCTATTAAGACGAGGTGCTGGCTAGCGGAGTAGAAAACTTGAAAATAAAAGAGCCGCACACTCTAGGAGCTCAGATGCAAAAATGTAATTACCAACGTTTCGACAGCCAAGCTGTCTTCATCAGGGTATAATCACAAACACTGCGGGATGACTCATATAGTGTCAAAAGACACAGGTGTCTGTAATCATGGCCAATATTGGTTAATAATCCAATATTAAAATGTCATACAAAGAACAAATGGATAGCATACAATCATAGCTTACAAACAATTACAATGGCAAAGTCACAAGAATGGCTTCAGATCAAAGTCTATGTTGAGACCGAAGGGAGCAAGGGTCTTTAAATTAAAGATCCAGGCAGCTTCTCGTTTTAACAATAAATTATCAAGGTCACCCCCTCTCCTAGGGAGGGTGACATGTTCGATGCCAATATAACGCAGAGACTAAATTGAGTGGCCTGCCTCCAAGAAGTGGGCCGCAACTGGATAAGTAAAGTCTTTACACTCAATGGTGCTACGATGTTCTGAGATACGTACTTTTAATTCGCGCCTTGTTTTACCTACATAATTTTTACCACAAGGACAAGTTATAAGATAAATAACTGCCTTAGTGGAGCACGTAATAACACCTTTTATTGGGATCAATAAGTGCCACTGCTTTGAGCACAGCCATTACAATTGTAATTTACATCCAGTAGGGGCACAGTTCAGGAATATCTTGGGGTGGTAAAATCAGTTTGCCAATTGGTCTCTGAGATTTCTGCCCCGCGAGAATACGACCAAGGGAAGGTCCGAAAACACATTACTGAGACGATCGTCGGATTTTAGGATGTGCCAATGTTTGAACAATTCCCTTAATTTGTTCAGAGCACTTTGAATAGCAGGTAGTTAGAACGCAAGAATGAGTCTTTGCGAGACTGACCTTGAAAAAGGTAATGTTATGTTTTGAATTTTCTCAATTGCAATATTAATCTGATCATTGTAGCTCCTCTCCTTGAACTTTTTTTGCGTCGCAGCCAAATTTCTGTCAAATTTTCAAGGGAAGTGGGTGACAACTATCAGCCCTCAAACTGTTACGATCAGTAGGCTTCCTGTAAAGATCAGTGTCTTCACACAAGATCAGAAGATCAAGAAAACTGATTTGACGTGTATCAGATTGTATAGTAAATCTCAGATGCTCAGAACAAGAGTTAAGAAAAGCATGGAACGCCTGGAGCTGTTTTGCATCACCCCTCCATAAACAAAAATATCATCAATGTACCGTTACCAAATAATGATGTGAGGCAAGAAAACATTTGAGAGGATTGAAAATAGGCTGTTTCTCCATGTAACCTACATACAAATTAGCATAGTTAGGAGCCAAGGGGGATCCCATAGCAGTACCTTTCGTCTGAATAAAGAAATCATTTAGAAACATGAAATAGTTATGCGTGAGTACTATTTCAGCCAATGTTACAATGCAGGCACTGGAAGGTAGTTCATTGACACTATTATGACACTCATGTACATAAACTGTCCTATCCATGAGTACAACCGACCCACCCTTATCAGCGGGACGAATAAGGACTGACTTATCGAATTGTAAATCAAGCAAAGCTAAATTATGGAAAGATTTGGATCCCTGTTTATTCTTAAGGAGATGTCCAACATCATTTTCCACAAGTCTGCAATATGTCTCGATAGAGTGATTGCGATTGGCTGGAGATATAAATGAACCTGCTTATTAAAGGAGTCGGAGTATGTGCAGGAGGGCAAACTACTGGTTCAATAGAAGTGTCAGAATTAGGGGAGCTAAATTATTCCCTTAAACGGATGTTTCTAAAAAAAACTTAAACATGTCTACCTTAACATCAAAATCGTTGCACTGGGTTGTAGGCACAAAAGATAACCCTTTATTAAGCAAAGAGACATGGGCAGGGCTCAATATCTTGCTTGATAAATGAAAGACACTCAGTCCCGTGAGTTCTGGGACCGTGTGAACGGGCACCTCTGCCTCTAATAGTTCAGGAAGTTGGAACTTCCTGTTCCAACCATGCTAATTAATTAATTATATAACTGTTTGGTTTATGGCACTTTTACAGTTGTGAATGGTAAGTAGCAAGGAGTCTGGGTATGTAGCCAGGTAAGGAAATGCCACCTCAGTAACTACTTAATACATTTTTAATAATCCCTTAGTTTTTGGAGAATAATATACCTTATAAAAACAGAACTTTGTCAGTACCAACAAAGAACCGAGAACGCAATTGTTTAATAAACCTGGCTTGTTTTGGCCCATGGTCATGTTCTAAAACTTCTTGTCGATGTCATGGAAAATCATTACTTGATGTGTTATAGAACAACAGAACCCTCTTCTGGTAATGAACCCCGATATCAAAGACTATACTCTCCTTTCCCCACCCGTGTTTGGGTTATTTACTTGTTACTAGTAGCTTATTTTATACTGAACCAAAAATGAATGCAACAATTTAAGATTTTAGAATTCCAGTTCATATGGGAATGTTAATTTAAATAAATGTATTAGGTCCTTTATCTATGATTTTCACATGACTGGGAATATGTATGCATCTGTTGGTCAAACACCTTTAATAAATGGGCCTCGTGATCTTGTCACGGTATTTCTGTGCATTCAAATTGCCATCGATAAAATGCAATTGTATTTGTTGTCCGTCGCTTAAGCCTGCCCGTACGTAAGCCTGCCACCATGGGGCTCTTCACAAGGTTGACATCAGCAAAACTCGCCCACATGATGGTAATCATGTGCTAAGGCCATATGTTCATACTGCCACATTTTCTGAAACAGGTTTTAAGGTAGAGAAATGAACATCGCATTCTCTGGCAATAGCTCTGGTGGACATTCCTGCAGTCGGCATGCCAATTGCGCCCTCCCTCAATTTGAGACATTTTGGAATTGTGTTGCGACACCTGCACATTATGGAGGCCCTGTTTTGTCCCCGGCATGAGGTGCACAAGTGTAATTATGCTATTTAATCAGCTTCTTGATATGCCACACCGGTCAGCTAGATGGATTATTTTGGCAAAGGAGAAATGCATTTTTTGTTCACAATTTGAGAGACAAGCTTATGAAACATTTTTCAGGTCTTTTATTGCAGCTTATGAAACATGGGACCCAAACATTACCTTTTACACTGAACAAAAATATAAATTCTTGGCAGAAAGATATGCACTGTCAAATGAAGCACAAAGCTCAATCTATCCACATCCACTAGTCCTGGCATCATTCTATGACAAACAAGTTTTATATTAAATTGAAGAAAACAGGAGAGACTGCCAGATCCTTAATGTAGCCATATTATACAGCCAAACAATTAAGGAACTGTCACTCCCCCTCTGTGAAGGGCCATGCCATTATGTAATAATTGTATAACCCCTTCATGAATGTTGTATCTTTCATAATTAACTTCATAACACAGTACCTGACGAAGATCCTTACAGGATCTAAAAGTTGTTTGTGTATAAAGGTACTTGGTGGAGCTCATGTGTGCTTGCTCCATTTATTTAATGCCACATTAATACAACATCAAGCAGGGCTCCCAAGTGGCGCAGTGGTCTAAGGCACTGCATCCCAGTGCTAGAGGTGTCACTACAGACCCTGGTTCGATTCCAGGCTGTATCACAACTGGCCGTGATTGTGAGTCCCATAGGGCGGTGCACAATTGGCCCAGCGTCATCCGGCTGGGGTATAATAACACAATGTCAAATACAGGTAGCCTAGTCAAATAATTAACATCCAATCACATTAACCTTGACTCTCTCAGACATTTAGAAATTAAACATGACAATTTGAAAAATAATCCACGGGAGTTTTTTGAGCGAGAATAAAAACATGGTATAAAAGCAACAGATACATGTACCATTAATAAGAAGGGGCTAGAAGAGTCTTATATGGTGACCTACCGAGTGGCTAGGACAGGCAAGCCCCATAC
This sequence comes from Oncorhynchus nerka, assembly GCF_034236695.1. NCBI lineage: Eukaryota > Metazoa > Chordata > Actinopteri > Salmoniformes > Salmonidae > Oncorhynchus > Oncorhynchus nerka. Next base: position 39,929,691 of record NC_088406.1, read on the forward strand.
TATTGTGGAGGACTTAATTCTTCCTGCAGCCGAGGATATGGCTGGGACAATGCTGGGGGAAAACGGCAAACAAACTATATAGACAATGCCTTCATTAAACAACACTGTTTCACAACGCATCAGTGACATGGCAGATGTTTTGAAACAATTACTGCTTCACATACAAGCCAGTGAATTATATGCGTTACAGCTGGATGAGTCAACAAACGTGGCGGCCCTGGCACAGCTCCTGGTATATGTCCGTTACGTTTATGGGGGGAAGACATCCTCTTCTGCAAACCATTGGAAACCAGAACAACATGAGAGGATTTTTTTTTTAAAGTACAGGACAGCCTTGTGACATCAAATGGACTTTGGTGGTCAAGATGTGTTGATATCTGTACTGATGACTCAAAAGCATTGTCAGGAATACCTAGTGGAGTGGTAACGCGTGTGCAAGCTGTTGCTCCCGACGCCACTTGGGTACACTGCAGCATCCACCGAGAGGCTCTTGCTGCCAAAGGAATGTCTGTCAGCTTGAAAATACTTTTTAGACACCACAGTGAAAATGGTTCACTTTGTTAAAGCACGGTCCCTGAACCCTCGTGTATTTTCTGCATTATGCAATGATATGGGCAGCGACCATGTAACGCTTTTACAACATACAGAAGTGCCCTTCTGGGGGGCAAAGTATTGATACTTTTTTTGAATTGAGAGATGAGCTTAAAGTTTTCTTTACTGACCATAATTTTTACTTGTCTGACCGATTGCATGATGACGAGTTTCTCACACGACTGGCCTGTCTGGGTGATGTTTTCTCTCCCCTGAATGATCTGATTCCAGGGACTCTCCGCAGCTATATTCAATGTGCGGAACAAATTGAGGCTGTGATTAAGTTGTAGCTCTTCTCCGTCTGCATAAAGTTTAATTTCATCAGAAGCCACTGCCAGATTTATGGATAGGGCTGCACTCAGAGTATCCTGCCTTGGCAAATCGGCTGTTAAGAAGGTAAGAAGGCAAGTATCTGGGAACCGAACAGTTATCAATGCTCTTTCCTCATTGCATTTTGCTGCCTGGAAAAATGTATCAGCTTTGATTTACTTTGAGCCACAATGTGTTTGTATTTTCTTCCATACAGGTCATGGGTCGCTTTGAAGATTTCCCCAGACAGATACCTACCAAAGACAGTGCAACTCTAACAAAGCACTTCTACCTCTTCCCAGGCCTCTGAGTAGTTCAATCAATCAAATGTATTTATAAAGCACTTTTTACATCAACCGATGTCACAAAGTGCTATACAGAAACCCAGCCTAAAACTCCAAACAGCAAGCAATGCAGATGTAGAAGCACAGTGGCTAGGAAAAACTCCCTAGAAAGACAAGAACCTAGGAAGAAACCTAGAGAGGAGCCATGCTATGAGGGGTGGCCAGTCCTCTTCTGGCTGTGCCGGGTGAAGATTATAACAGTACATGGCCAAGCTGTTCAAACGTTCATAGATGACCAGCAGGGTCATGCTACTTAATATAATGTTTACTTACCCTACATTACTCATCTCATATGTATATACTGTACTCTATATCATCTACTGCATCTTTATGTAATACATGTATCACTAGCCACTTTAACTATGCCACTTTGTTTACATACCCTACATTACTCATCTCATATGTATATACTCTACTCGATACCATCTACTGCATCTTGCCTATGCTGTTCTGTACCATCACTCATTCATATCTTTATGTACATATTCTTTATCCCTTTACACTTGTGTGTGTATAAGGTAGTAGTTTTGGAATTGTTAGGTTAGATTACTCGTTGGTTATTACTGCATTGTCGGAACTAGAAACACAAGCATTTCGCAATACTCGCATTAACATCTGCTAACCATGTGTATGTGACAAATAAATTTGATTTGATTTGGGTCAAATAACTAATAATCACAGTGGTTGTAGAGGGTGCAACAGGTCAGCACCTCAATAGTTGTGATGGTTGATGAGTTGTACTGTATTCACAATGTAGGAATAAGGGCATAACATTGTTTTACACTCCTGTTAAGATGATCATCAGAATGTATTGATTTTATTGTTATAATGAACCTTTGAAAGTTTTAATATATTATTTTATCATCAGCCAATTAAACTATCCTCCTGTCGGGCTACTGGGTAGCCTAGGTAGTATTTTGAACCAGCCCTGCACTACCACACCTGATTCAGCTAATCAAAGTCAAGATCAGCAGCTAATTAGTAGAATCAGCTGTGTTAGAGCAGGGCTGGACCAAATGTGGATATGGTAGGCATACATAAAGAATGAAGTCTTTGTTGGAGGATCAGTCCATTCAAGGCTAAATTCCCCAGGGATGACTGAATAACTACTAAATATGTAACCTTAACAAGAAACTCAACGCAGACAACTGTCAAACTTTTTATTTCACTGTTATGTGATACTCTTGTTGCAAAACAAATATTGTTGTAAAACAAACATAGGTACCCTGGCACTGGAATCAAATAGTTAAACTAGTTTGAGGTGTCTGTTAATTAACCGCGATTGACCACGATACTGCAAAATGTAGCGCTGTATAGAAGCTAGTTTTCATCTTCTTAGCCTAATAGAAAGAATGATAACACTACCACTACATCACAGAGGGAAGGGCCAGCAAATCTACAATCAGTGGTTGGCTAGTCAATTTATAACACTCCAAATCTGTAGCCTACATTCAACCATATTTTCTTGTTACATGCATATTGTTGTTTTTGCATCAATGAAACAATGAATTGCCTTCAAAAGCAGTCGTGATGATCCATTTAATTTTGAGAAATACACAGAGGAAGAGGCCTGGTTAAGAACATAGAAAGATGCGTTTTTATAACTCAATAACCTAAGAAAATATAAATGATTTGACAATATTGTCCCACAAGCATTATTGACACAATTTATTTTCTGAGAGTATTAAGAATAAAGCACACTTGACAGAGTAGCTTTGCATATTGTTGCATATTGTTGCTCATAAAGCCTACAGTATATGTTAGGTCACCCAGTGTCTCAACCGGAAGAGGATCGGCCATTCCTGTTATAACATTTGGAAGATGAATGAGAAGTCACAGTGACACAAATGAGAGAGCTCACTCTCAACATTTTAGTCACCCTAGCAGAGCTGAGAAGTGAGTGACTATAATGCAGGTTAGCGTTTTAATCATGAATTTATATCTGGAGGCAGCTCTGCAGAGTGTTCACTAGATGGATTATCCACAAAGTCCAAATCTGATTTTAAACCTAACCTTAACCACATTGCTAACCCTAATGCCCAGTGGCAACCCGTCATTCAGTGCAGGTGGGGCAGAGCTAAACATTTTGTTTGCATGTTATTTCGGCATTAATACAAACATATTAGTTTGCAATGTAAAAAAAATATTCATTTAATAAAGCTGCATACAAAGATGGTCTTTGTTTTGCTTTCTTGAATAAGGCAGCTCCAAAATGCAGGTGTTTCAGCTTAGCTCAGTGCTTTCTGTGGTGGTTGGGCAGCCTACGGAAAATACAGAGCGCAGGTGTTGGAAATGCTCTCAAGTTGCACATTGATTGGCTCAGTGTTCTGTCACTCATGGGGACACTACATCACCACCAAGTCTAAGGGTACAACTCTAAAATTCAAGTTCCTTGGGTGCTGCCATATAGTTAAATTAGAAGTGCCCATCCAAGAAGGCTCAAGGTCATTGGCCACAGATAAAATTACGTCAAATCACGTTATATCTACAGTAGCTTTGATTGGACTGATCGTGTCATCATCGTACTTTCATAATCTTAGCTAACAGTCATCATCATGTATCAAGTCAACAATCAACTGTCAAATCCTTTTAAATCCTTGTCATATGAAGAGAAATAATGAAGAGAAATTATAGATAAAATGTGTCGGTGCTCATTGGCCATTAGACATAAACATTACACAACAGGTTTGGAAATAGCAAATTCAACAATGAGTGGTTTGGAAGGAATCAGTGGCTAACGGCAAGAATTGCAAAGCAATCACTAGCCTGCTATTGTTGAGAGGCTGTCCCAAGTCCCAAATCTGGAATTAAGGGTCTCTTTTCCAAGCTTAAAATTATAAACATTCAACATTGGCCATGCTGTCAATGAAGCATGATTTGTGTCACGCTCAAAACAACTGTTAACTTGGAACTGCGAAATATGACTTCAGTGAGTTCATGACAACTGGGAACTCTTAAACAAATCTCAGACTGGAAAAGTACGTTTTGAATGGTCATCCAACTTGGAAATGTAAATCCGGAACTCAGGCCTCTTTCTAGAACTACGACCTGAAGATCAGTGACGTCATCATGATTCGACTTTGTTTTTCTCAGAGTTCGCATTTGTCTTGAAAGCACCATAAATCCAGAGAATGCCAGAATTTTGATGACAAAATTTGCCCACGAAGGACCGCCGCGCCACCTTCCTGTTGAAGTGAGCACAGCACAACAAGGTGAGTCCAACAATGTATTGTATGCTGCTGCATAAAGGATGGATTTTGCCAGGGAGATATTTATACTGTAGCTAAGAAAGTAATACTAAGTGTATGTTGTGTAGTAAGCTGTAGCCCATGTGCCTCACCCAAATAATTTGGTCTATTTTCCCCTCTTAATTTCAGCCTACGATTGTCCCCTTATGCGATAGTTTGTACATCTCAATTGTCAGTAGAAACAACATTTGTTTAAGAAAGTCAGCCATATCAGCTATGTTTTTTTTCAAAGGCAGTAAATGAGGCTGAATGAACTGTTTCGCTGCCTGACAAGGCTCCGATGATAGCAAGGTGTAGCAGTGGTAAGGTGTTGGGAAAGCTTTATGTAATGTAGGCCCGAACAGTTGGTGGGCACCGTTTGTCACCGTTATACTGCAATTAATGTATTGTTAAGTGTTGTGTTTTGTAGTTGCTTTGCTGGCATGCATCCCACATTTTTGTTTGCCCCACCAAGATTTACATGCAAAAATCGCCACTGCTAATGCCTAACTCTAACCTTAAATTAAAACCAAAAAGCTAATGTTTGTTTTAGTGACTTATCACAATATAGACAATTTTGACTTTGCAGCTAAGTGGAAAGTGCTCAGTTCTGCCTCTGAGACAAGACTCAGACGATGAATGTCAATCTGTGACTAAAGCTGTGTTTGAATACCCATACTAACATACTGTATACTACATACAGTTGACGTTGGAAGTTTACATACACCTCAGCCAAATACATTTAAACTCAGTTTTTCACAATTCCTGACATTTAATCCTAGTACAAATTCCCTGTCTTAAGTCAGTTAGGATCACCACTTTATTTTAAGAATGTGAAATGTCAGAATAATAGAAGAGAGAATGATTTATTTCAGCTTTTATTTCTTTCTTCACATTCCTAGTGGGTCAGAAGTTTACATACACTCAATTAGTATTTGGTAGCAATGCCTTTAAATTGTTTAACTTGGGTCAAATGTTTTGGGTAGCCTTCTACAAGCTTCCCACAATAATTTGGGTGAATTTTGGCACATTCCTCCTGACAGAGCTGGTGTAACTGAGTCAGATTTGTAGGCCTCCTTGCTCGCATAAGCTTTTTCAGTTCCGCCCACAAATGTTCTATAGGATTGAGGTCATTTATGGCCAGTCCAATACCTTGACTTTGTTGTCCTTAAGCGATTTTGCCACAACTTTGGAAGTATGCTTGGGGTCATTGTCCATTTGGAAGACCCATTTGCGACCAAGCTTTAACTTCCTGACTGATGTCTTGAGATGTTGTTTCAATATATGCACATCATTTTCCCACCTCATGATGCCATCTAATTTGTGAAGTACACCAGTCCCTCCTGCAGATAAGCACCCCCACAACATTATGCTGCCACCCCCGTGCTTCACGGTTGGGATGGTGTTCTTCGATTGATTTGCAGTTTTCGCACCAAAGTATGTTCATCTCTAGGAGACAGAACGCGTCTCCTTCCTGAGCGGTATGACGGCTGCGTGGTCCCATGGTGTTTATACTTGCAGACTATTGTTTGTACAGATGAACGTGGTACCCTCAGGCGTTTGGACATTGCTCCCAAGGATGAACCAGACTTGTGGGGGTCCACAATTCTTTTTCTGAGGTCTTGGCGGATTTCTTTTGATTTTCCCATGATGTCAAGCAAAGAAGCACTGAGTTTGAAGGTAGGCCTTGAAATACATCCACAGGTACACCACCAATTGACTCAAATGATGTCAATTAGCCAATCAGAAGCTTCTAAAGCCATGACATCATTTTCTGGAATTTTCCAAGCTGTTTAAAGGCACAGTCAACTTAGTGTATGTAAACTTCTGACCCACTCGAATTGTGATATCGTGAATTATAAGTTAAATATTCTGTCTGTAAACAATTGTTGGAAAAATGACTTGTCATGCACAAAGTATATGTCCTAACCGACTTGCCAAAACTATAGTTTGTTAACAAGAAATTTGTGGAGTGGTTGAAAAACGAGTTTTAATGATTCCAACGTAAGTGTATGTAAACATCCAACTTCAATTGTATACGACATACTATATACTATTAGTTCATTTTAGTATACTGTAAACTAACGGTATTCTTACAGCTGTCTACCGGAAGTTGATGCTGTTGCTATGCAATCTCTTGCTTGCTAGTGAGCAAGCAAAGTACTAGTTGGACATTTTACGACTTCATTTTACGACTTCATGTGTCTTTTTAAATCCAATCTGGAGTGCCAGAGTGTGCTCGTAAATTCAGAGCATTGTCAGATTGTACGTGCGCACACTGAGCATTCTGACATTGGCTAGCTTGCTAGCTACTCCCAGACACACATGAGACCACTCTGAACATTTTACTCGCCCTAGCAGAGCTGGTTATGCAGTTTTCATGTTATCCAGAGGGTTGGTGACTGGAACTGTGCTGCTGGCAACAATTTAATTATGCTTTTTTGCTGATGTTTTCTGACACCGGCCATATTCAACGGTGTTGAGTGCTCGTAAATTCATTATTCTGCACTCTGGTACGCTCAGACGAGAGTGCTCTGAAATCTGAGTAGATAGCCAGAGCAAATATACAAAAGCACTCGAATGTCCATTTTGAATGCACAACTATATCATTTAGCTAAGCTAAGAATGACGGGAATAATCAAGTCAATAACCTTTGGGTAGTTTGTTAGATAGCCTCTAGTTAATATACTGGCAAGTTTAATGTATAAGTAGCCACCTAATGTTAGGTAGCTAGCTAACACACAGGTACGTACTTCTGTAATAATATGCTATGTGGTTCATAAGGACAGTGTAGCTAACAAACTGTCAGCCAACATAATGTGCCAACATAAATAAGGTAATTTATTTGTCACTTAAGTCATAACTTAATTACATTGCTGAAAATTCTCTTAACATTTGTCATAAATTGTTAAAGTAATGAATTTGTATCCGCTCTCGTTGTACGTCGGCTCCATATTTTCCGCCATTTTCTTCAAATCTGAAAACGACATGAAGCCACGCCCATTTCCTGAAGAATTGCATTATAGGCCCTAAAGTACGGAAATAGTGTCCTCTGCATGAATACTTCATATTTTGTGAATTTAGTACGACATCCGGGAACTTTTGGCACACTAACTATATCCATACTATGATCAATAAGCATACTACATACTCAATTCACGTCACAAATAGTGCTGTTAGTGCAGTTAGTATGAGTATTTGAGCACAGATGATAACTGTGTTACTGTTTTGGATGTACAAATGCTTCCCACTTGCAAAGACACACACAAGAAACAACCACATCAAAGCACGCCTCTAATACACACACCTCTTTGGCTGTTAACTAACATGCTATTTGACATTAACAATTAACTTTGTGGTTGAACTTATTTTCTCAAAGCTGCACTGCCCCCACAAAGTTACACTTCAAACTTGGTGAACTTACATTGCAGGTGAGCATTTTACATATAGAATTAAGTATTTGTTATTCATGGATAGATACAGATGAATTACTACAAAATGAATAACTTTAACAAGAACCTTAATGCAGAGAACTGGCAAACCGTTTCATTTGACTTGCGCTTGTATGTCCTGCTCAATTGTTTCAAAACAGACATGGTGTCACGACTCCTACCGAAGGTGGCTCCCCTTCCTGTTCGGGTGGCGCTCGGCGGTCGTGGTCACCGGCCTACTAGCTGCCACTGATCCTTTTTTCCCCCTTGTCTGTTTATTAGTTATACCTGTGTTTAGTTAGGTTAATTGGTTGGGCTTTATTATCCAGCTGGCCCGCCTGCTGGGTGTGCGGGATTATTTTCAGTGTACGATTGTGCACGACTGTAAGTCACGGTTGTCCATGTGTGTGTGTGTTTGTGTGTTTTGCTGAACTCTTTAGTTCCCCGTGTTTTGGGGCATTTGTTTGGGTTGGCGTCGTTTTCATCGGTGTGGTGAATTAAAAGTATCGCTATCCTGAACTCTCTGTTTCCTGCGCCTGACTTCTTCCTCCACTACACCCCGGGCACTGAAATAAAATAGTTAAAATCTCATTTGAGGTGTCTGTTATTGAATTTTGCACTTCCGTTGAACACGATACTGCAACAATGTAGCTCTCTATAGCAGACTGCTAGTAGAATGCTAGTAGAAAAAATCATAACACTACCACTACATCAGAGAGGGAAGGGCCAACAAAGCTACAATCAATGGTTGGCTAGTCAATATGTCAATCCAACTCAAGATGCAAGGTTTGTCCAATCAAATCAAATGTATTTATATAGCCCTTCGTACATCAGCTGATATCTCAAAGTGCTGTACAGAAACCCAGCCTAAAACCCCAAACAGCAAGCAATGCAGGTGTTGAAACACGTTGGCTAGGAAAAACTCCCTAGAAAGGCCAAAACCTAGGAAGAAACCTAGAGAGGAACCAGGCTAGAACAGTTGAAACTGGAGCAGCAGCACGGCCAGGTGGACTGGGGACAGCAAGGAGTCATCATGCCAGGTAGTCCTGAGGCGTGGTCCTAGGGCTCAGGTCCTCCGAAAGAGAGAAAGAAAGAGAGGAAGAGAGAATTAGAGAGAGCATACTTAAAAATTCACACAGGACACCGGATAAGACAGGAGAAGTACTCCAGATATAACAAACGGACCCTAGCTCCCCGACACATAAACTACTGCAGCATAAATACTGGAGGCTGAGACAGGAGGGGTCAGGAGACACTGTGGCCCCATTCGATGATACCCCCGGACAGGGCCAAACAGGAAGGATATAACCCCACCCACCTTGCCAAAGCACAGCCCCCACACCACTAGAGGGATATCTTCAACCACTAACTTACCATCCTGAGACAAGGCTGAGTATAGCCCACAAAGATCTCCGCCATGGCACAACCCAAGGGGGGGCGCCAACCCAGACAGGAAGATCACATCAGTGACTCAACCCACTCAAGTGATGCACCCCTCCTAGGGACGGCATGAAAGAGCACCAGTAAGCCAGTGACTCAGCCCCTGTAATAGGGCTAGAGGCAGAGAATCCCAATGGAAAGAGGGGAACCGGCCAGGCAGAGACAGCAAGGGTGGTTTGTTGCTCCAGAGCCTTTTCGTTCACCTTCACACTCCTGGGCCAGACTACACTCAATCATATGACCCACTGAAGAGATGAGTCTTCATTAAAGACTTAAAGGTTGAGACCGAGTTTGCATCTCTCACATGGGTAGGCAGACCATTCCAGAAAAATTGAGCTCTATAGGAGAAAGCCCTGCCTCCAGCTGTTTGCTTAGAAATTCTAGGGACAATTAGGAGGCCTGCGTCTTGTACTTGTAGGTATGTACGGCAGGACCAAATTAGAGAGATAGGTAGGAGCAAGCCCATGTAATGCTTTGTAGGTTAGCAGTAAAACCTTGAAATCAGCCCTTGCCTTGACAGGAAGCCGGTGTAGGGAGGCTAGCACTGGAGTAATATGATACATTTTTTGGGTTCTAGTCAGGATTCTATCAGCCATATTTAGCACCAACTGAAGTTTATTTAGTGCTTTATTCGGGTAGCCGGAAAGTAGAGCATTGCAGTAGTCTAACCTAGAAGTAACAAAAGCATGGATTCATTTTTATGCATCAGTTTTGGACAGAAAGTTTCTGATTTTTGCAATGTTACGTAGATGGAAAAAAGCTGTCCTTGAAACTGTCTTGATATGTTTGTAAAGTTCAAAGTGTTCAGAGTGTCAGGCGCAGAGAGCCAAGGAACGGGAAAAACACGCTTTAATGTCCAACCAAAAAATGTACAAATACAGTAGGTGACACTGAACACAGGCGTAAATACACTCCACCTAAAATACACATTGGTATCTAACCGGACAGCGGAAAACCCACAAACATAATGAACACCTCTACATAACATAAACAAGCCCGCATAAACACAAGCGGGCTAATCGAACTTAAATAACACCAACCCCAAAACCCCAACAAGGAACAGGTGAAAACAATTAGACAAAACCAAACGAAAAGGAAAAAAGGGATCGGTGGCAGCTAGTAGACCGGCGACGACGACCACCGACGCACGGCTCCCGCACGCCGACACCGGTCTCGGGGATGACCCAGGGGGGCGAGGCGCAGGGCGATCCGGATGGAAGCGATGGAACTCCCTCAGCATAGCTGGATCCAATATATCCCCCACCGGGACCCAGCACCTCTCCTCCGGCCCGTACCCCTCCCAGTCCACGAGGTACCCCTCACCCAGCATCTCGAGTCCAGAATGGCCCGTATCGTGTATGCCAAGGACCCCTCGATGTCCAGAGGGGGTGGAGGGACCTCCGGAACCTCACCTTCCTGCATGGGACCAGCTACCACCAGCCTGAGGAGAGACACATTAAATGAGGGGTTAATACGATAATACGAAGGAAGTAATAATCAATAACACACCTCGTTCATTCTCTGCAGGACTTTGAATGTCCCCACACACTGGTCTGGCTCTGATGCCATGGTGCCAGAACCGGCTGGTACCCCAACACACACTGAAACGGTGACATGTTGGTAGAGGAGTGGCTTAGTGAGTTCTGGGCCATTTCAGCCCAGGGGATGTATCTCACCCACTCCCCTGGCCGGTCCTGGCAATACGGCCGCAGAAACCTACCCACCTCCTGGTTCACTCTCTCCACCTGCCCATTACTCTCCCTTGGTGATACCCCGAGGTCAGGCTGACCGAGACCCCCAGACAATCCAGAAATGCCCTCCACACCCGGGATGTAAACTGGGGACCCCGATCAGAAACGATGTCCTCGGGCACCCCGTAGTGCCGGAAGACATTGGTGAACAGAGCCTCCGCAGTCTGTAGGGCCGTAGGGAGACCGGGCAACGGGATAAGACGGCAGGACTTCGAGAACCGATCCATAACGACCAGGATCGTCGTGTTTCCCTGAGACGGGGGAAGATCTGTGAGAAAATCCACCGATAGACGGGACCACAGCCGTTGTGGAACGGGGAGGGGTTGTAACTTCCCTCGTGGCAAGTGCCTAGGAGCCTTACTCTGGGCGCACACCGAACAGGAGGCGACATAGAATCGCACGTCCCTCACTAAGGTGGGCCACCAGTACTTCCCCCTAAGACCTCTCACTGTCCTCGAAATTCCCGGGTGACCCGACGCGGGTAGACTATGAGCCCACCGAATCAATGGAATGATGGGAGTAGGATCGATGGACCGGTCCTCAGTGTCATAGAGGCGGGACAGCGTGTCGGCCTTAGTGTTGAGGGAACCTGGTCGATACGAGATCGTAAATCGAAATCTGGTGAAATACATGGCCCACCTTGCCTGACGAGGATTCAGTCTCCTAGTTGCTCGGATATACTCCAGGTTACGGTGGTCAGTCCAGATGAGGAAAGGGTGCTTAGCCCCCTCAAGCCAGTGTCTCCACACCTTCAGGGCCTTAAACACAGCTAACAACTCCCTGTCCCCCACATCATAGTTTTGCTCCGCCCGCTCGAGCTTCTTCGGAAACAAAAGCATAGGGGATGACAGTTGGCTCCAACCCCAGCCTCGGATGCGTCCATCTCTACTATGAACGCCAAAGAGGGGTCCGGATGCGCCAACACTGGCGCACCGGTGAACAGCGCCTTCAAACGACGGAAAGCTCCGTCCGCCTCTGCTGACTACTGCAAACGCACCGGCCCCCCCTTCAGCAGTGAGGTAATCGGAGCCGCTACCTGGCCAAAACTCCGGATAAACCTCTGTTAGTAATTGGCAAACCCTAAGAACCGCTGCACCTCTTTTACCGTGGTCGGAGTCGGCCAATTACGCACGGCTGTAACGTGGTCACACTCCATGACCACCCCCGAGGTGGAAATGCGATAACCCAGGTTTGGAAAACTCACATTTCTCCGCCTTCACGTACAGGTCATGCTCCAGCAGTCGCCCAAGAACCTTGCGCATCAGAGACACATGCGCGGCGCATGTGGCGGAGTAGATCAAGATATCGTCAATATACACCACCTCACCCTGTCCATGCAGGTCTCTGAGAATCTCATCGACGAAGGATTGAAAGATGGCTGGAGCATTATTTAACCCTTACGGCATGGCGAGGTACTCATAATGGCCAGATGTGGTACTAAACGCGGTTTTCCATTCATCTCCCTCCCGAATACGCACCAGATTATATGCGCTCCTGAGGTCTAGTTTTGTGAAGAACCGTGCCCTGTGAAATGATTCCACCGCCGTAGCGATGAGAGGTAGTGGGTAACTAAAACCCACCGTGATGGAATTGAGACCTCTATAAATCAATGCACGGATGCAAACCACCCTCCTTCTTCTTCACAAAAAAGAAACTTGAGAACACGGGTGACATGGAGGGCCGAATGTACCCCTGTCCCAGAGCCTCCGTGACATATGTCTCCATAGCCAACGTCTCCTCCTGGGACAAAGGATACACGTGACTCTTGGGCAGTACGGCGTTTACCTGGAGGTTTATCACGCAATCCCCCTGTCGATGGGGTGGTAATTGGGTCGCATTCTTTTTACTGAAGCCAAATCGGCATACTCAGTGGGAATGCGCATGGTGGAAACCTGGTCTGGACTCTCCATCATTGTCGCACCGATGGAAACTCCTACACACCTGCCTGAAAACTCCTCAGACCCCCCCTGGAGAGCTCCCTGTCTCCACGAAATCTTAGGATTGTGAATAGCCAGCCAGGGAATCCCCAGCACCACCGGAAACACAGGTGAATCGATAAGGAACAGACTAATCCGCTCCTTATGATCCCCCCGCGTAATCATCTCCAGAGGAATCGTGGCCTCCCTGAACAGCCCTGACCCTAACGGTCGACTATCTAAGGAGTGCACGGAGACTCGCCAGTTTTAGCTTTAGCCAGCACCATCTTCAGATTAGCCTTAACGTCGGTAGCCCTGCCCCCTGGTAAACAGTGTATGATCGCTGGATGATTCGTTTTAAGTCTAATATTGCAGGTTTATTTTTTATTTATTTATTTAACCTTTATTTAACCAGGTAGGCAAGTTGAGAACAAGTTCTCATTTACAATTGTGACCTGGCCAAGATAAAGCAAAGCAGTTCGACACATACAACGACACAGAGTTACACATGGAGTAAAACAAACATACAGTCAATATTACAGTATAAACAAGTCTATATACGATGTGAGCAAATGAGGTGAGATAAGGGAGGTAAAGGCAAAAAAAGGCCATGGTGGCAAAGTAAATACAATATAGCAAGTAAAACACTGGAATGGTTGTAAGTCGCTCTGGATAAGAGCGTCTGCTAAATGACTTAAATGTTAATGTTAAATGTAGATTTGCAGTGGAAGAATGTGCAAAGTAGAAATAAAAATAATGGGGTGCAAAGGAGCAAAATAAATAAATTAATTAAATACAGTAGGGAAAGAGGTAGTTGTTTGGGCTAAATTATAGGTGGGCTATGTACAGGTGCAGTAATCTGTGAGCTGCTCTGACAGTTGGTGCTTAAAGCTAGTGAGGGAGATAAGTGTTTCCAGTTTCAGAGATTTGTGTAGTTCGTTCGAGTCATTGGCAGCAGAGAACTGGAAGGAGAGGCGGCCAAAGAAATAATTGGTTTTGGGGGTGACTAGAGAGATATACCTGCTGGAGCGTGTGCTACAGGTGGGAGATGCTATGGTGACCAGCGAGCTGAGATAAGGGGGGACTTTACCTAGCAGGGTCTTGTAGATGACATGGAGCCAGTGGGTTTGGCGACGAGTATGAAGCGAGGGCCAGCCAACCAGAGCGTACAGGTCGCAATGGTGGGTAGTATATGGGGCTTTGGTGACAAAACGGATTGCACTGTGATAGACTGCATCCAATTTGTTGAGTAGGGTATTGGAGGCTATTTTGTAAATGACATCGCCAAAGTCGAGGATTGGTAGGATGGTCAGTTTTACAAGGGTATGTTTGGCAGCATGAGTGAAGGATGCTTTGTTGCGAAATAGGAAGCCAATTCTAGATTTAACTTTGGATTGGAGATGTTTGATATGGGTCTGGAAGGAGAGTTTACAGTCTAACCAGACACCTAAGTATTTGTAGTTGTCCACGTATTCTAAGTCAGAGCCGTCCAGAGTAGTGATGTTGGACAGGCGGGTAGGTGCAGGTAGCGATCGGTTGAAGAGCATGCATTTAGTTTTACTTGTATTTAAGAGCAATTGGAGGCCACAGAAGGAGAGTTGTATGGCATTGAAGCTTGCCTGGAGGGTTGTTAACACAGTGTCCAAAGAAGGGCCAGAAGTATACAGAATGGTGTCGTCTGCGTAGAGGTGGATCAGAGACTCACCAGCAGCAAGAGCGACCTCATTGATGTATACAGAGATGAGAGTCGGTCCAAGAATTGAACCCTGTGGCACCCCCATAGAGACTGCCAGAGGTCCGGACAGCAGACCCTCCGATTTGACACACTGAACTCTATCAGAGAAGTAGTTGGTGAACCAGGCGAGGCAATCATTTGAGAAACCAAGGCTGTCGAGTCTGCCGATGAGGATGTGGTGATTGACAGAGTCGAAAGCCTTGGCCAGATCAATGAATACGGCTGCACAGTAATGTTTCTTATCGATGGTGGTTAAGATATCGTTTAGGACCTTGAGCGTGGCTGAGGTGCACCCATGACCAGCTTTGAAACGAGATTGCATAGCAGAGAAGGTATGGTGAGATTCGAAATGGTCGGTAATCTGTTTGTTGACTTGGCTTTCGAAGACCTTAGAAAGGCATGGTAGGATAGATATAGGTCTGTAGCAGTTTGGGTCAAGAGTGTCCCCCCCTTTGAAGAGGGGGATGACCGCAGCTGCTTTCCAATCTTTGGGAATCTCAGACGACACGAAAGTGAGGTTGAACAGGCTAGTAATAGGGGTGGCAACAATTTCGGCAGATAATTTTTGAAAGAAAGGGTCCAGATTGTCTAGCCCGGCTGATTTGTAGGGGTCCAGATTTTGCAGCTCTTTCAGAACATCAGCTGAACGGATTTGGGAGAAGGAGAAATGGGGAAGGCTTGGGCGAGTTGCTGTGGGGTGTGCAGTGCTGTTGACCGGGGTAGGAGTAGCCAGGTGGAAAGCATGGCCAGCCGTAGAAAAATGCTTATTGAAATTCTCAATTATGGTGGATTTATCAGTGGTGACAGTGTTTCCTATCTTCAGTGCAGTGGGCAGCTGGGAGGAGGTGCTCTTATTCTCCATGGACTTTACAGTGTCCCAGAACTTTTTTGAGATAGTGTTGCAGGAAGCAAATTTCTGCTTGAAAAAGCTAGCCTTGGCTTTTCTAACTGCCTGGTATAATGGTTTCTAGCTTCCCTGAACAGCTGCATATCACGGGGGCTGTTCGATGCTAATGCAGAACACCATAGGATGTTTTTGTGTTGGTTAAGGGCAGTCAGGTCTGGGGAGAAGCAAGGGCTATATCTGTTCCTGGTTCTACATTTCTTGAATGGGGCATGTTTATTTAAGATGGTTAGGAAGGCATTTAAAAAAAATATCCAGGCATCCTCTACTGATGGGATGAGATCAATATCCTTCCAGGATACCCCGGCCAGGTCGATTAGAAAGGCTTGCTCGCTGAAGTGTTTCAGGGAGCGTTTGACAGTGATGAGTGGAGGTCGTTTGACCGCTGACCCATTACGGATGCAGGCAATGAGGCAGTGATCGCTGAGATCTTGGTTGAAGACAGCAGAGGTGTATTTAGAGGGCAAGTTGGTTAGGATGATATCTATGAGGGTGCCCGTGTTTAAGGCTTTGGGGAGGTACCTGGTAGCTTCATTGATCATTTGTGTGAGATTGAGGGCATCAAGCTTAGATTGTAGGATGGCTGGAGTGTTAAGCATGTTCCAGTTTAGGTCGCCTAGCAGCACGAGCTCTGAAGATAGATGGGGGGCAATCAGTTCACATATGGTGTCCAGAGCACAGCTGGGGGCAGAGGGTGGTCTATAGCAGGCGGCAACCGTGAGAGACTTGTTTTTAGAGAGGTGGATTTTTAAAAGTAGAAGTTCAAATTGTTTGGGTACAGACCTGGATAGTAGGACAGAACTCTGCAGGCTATCTTTGCAGTAGATTGCAACACCGCCCCCTTTGGCAGTTCTATCTTATCTGAAAATGTTGTAGTTTGGGATTAAAATTTCAGAATTTTTGGTGGTCTTCCTAAGCCAGGATTCAGACACAGCTAGAACAACCGGGTTGGCAGAGTGTGCTAAAGCAGTGAATAGAACAAACTTAGGGAGGAGGCTTCTAATGTTAACATGCATGAAACCAAGGCTATTACGGTTACAGAAGTCATCAAAAGAGAGCGCCTGGGGAATAGGAGTGGAGCTAGGCACTGCAGGGCCTGGATTCACCTCTACATCGCCAGAGGAACAGAGGAGGAGTAGGATAAGGGTACGGCTAAAAGCAATAAGAATTGGTCGTCTAGAACGTCTGGAACAGAGAGTAAAAGGAGGTTTCTGGGGGCGATAAAATAGCGTCAAGGTATAATGTACAGACAAAGGTATGGTAGGATGTGAATACAG
Source organism: Oncorhynchus nerka (assembly GCF_034236695.1). NCBI lineage: Eukaryota > Metazoa > Chordata > Actinopteri > Salmoniformes > Salmonidae > Oncorhynchus > Oncorhynchus nerka. Next base: position 39,946,616 of record NC_088406.1, read on the forward strand.
TGGAGGTAAACTTAGGTATTGAGTGATGAAGAGAGAGATATTGTGTCTAGAAACATCATTGAAACCAGGAGATGTCATCGCATGTGTTGGAACTAATAGGTTGGATAAGGTATAGTGAGCAGGACTAGAGACTCTACAGTGAAATAAGCCAATAAACACTAACCAGAACAGCAATGGACAAGGCATTTTGACATTAAGGAGAGGCATGCTTAGTCGAGAGAGGAGAGGTTGGTTGGGGGTCACGGCGATTTAGACAGCTAGCCAGGCCATCGGTAGCAAGCTAGCATAGGATGGAGGTCTGTTATTAGCCACCTCGTGCGTTCCGTCGGTAGATTAGTGGGGTTCCGTGTGGTAGAGGGGATTAATCCAAATCACACAACAACAAAAAAACAATAGATATAGTTATAGAGGCCCAAGAAAAAAAATAGAATAATAATAATAAAAATAAATAAATAAATAAATTGGTAAACAGGTAATGGAGTCGCCAATGACTAGAGTTTTCAATTTGCGGGGCTAATGGTGGGAAGCTTCGGCGTCTCAGACCCCGTAACGGGAGAAGTAGAGACCAGATAACAAGTGTTAATCATTTGACATACTGCCTGAAGCTATACATTTCTAAAACAATCATACCACCATAAGACTGTAAAAATACATGATTTCGAATTGCCAGAATATGAATATATAATATACATTAAACTTGGATTTCTAAAAACGTTGTGATTAAATAAATAAAAAATCAGAATGTGATATTTCTGTTTGGCATTTCTTGTATCTTGTTTATGCACACTATATCACTCTAAATGTGTAGCCTACATTCAACCACACTTTCTAGTTACATGAATATTATTCTTATTGCATCAATGGAATAATGAATTTTATTCAAAGTGGTCGTGATTATCCACTTATTTTGAGAGATACACTGAGGAGGCCTGGTTATAAAGACATAGATGCGTTATCACAACTTAATAGCCTAAAAAAAACTTTACTTTTGGATTTGTGTATGAAATGGAACCAGCGGCCAAAGGTTTGAACACTGATATTCTAATGTTTTTTGACAGCGCAATGTGAGTTTTTATTAGAGTCATTATAGCAATGTAACGTTATTGATCTGTCAGTTTTCCTATATAATTCCCTACTTTTCACACTGACATGGTATAAACAGCTCTACAGGCTTCACTGTTATAGTGCACAGTCAGTACACAACACTATGCTCATCATAATGTTGTCATAAACATTATGCTCGTCTTAGCAGGATCAGATGGTGACCGGTGTCCCAGCAGGGTCAGACAGCGAGGGAAGGCCAGTCTAAAGAGCTCAGGTGAATTTTGCAGTATATTATAACAATCAGTGAATAGATACAAAGATCCATCTTGAGTTGATGGGTAGACTACAGTCTGAGATCTGGGAATAATGGTCATTTCAATTATTGAACAATATAATGTATAAATGTACACCAAGGCAATTCTTTGTCATGCCTCATCTGAGCTGGCTACATTCTGGCAAAGACTATGTTCTTTTGTCTCACTTTCTCTGTTTTTGTTTGCTTGGAAATGTTGACACTGGAGGCTGGAATAATAAGAAACGGTGTAACCATAGCATGTATAGCAGCTAAGAAATGCATTGCCAATAAGGTCATCCTCCCACAATGTCACAATGGATGGCAGAAATGTCAAATAATGTATCACTAGATTTGATTTACTACTAGATTAAGGGTATACTGTACAACTCTGGGTGCCTTATGGAATACTGTATGACAAACGGGGTCTGTAATGAAAACATTTGTATTTTTTGTCAAGCAGTCACAAATATATATATCAATTCCCCATTAGAAATATCACCAGTAGCTGCCTACATCTACCATTAATTAATTTCCCATCGGCAATGTTTATTTGGTTAGGGTAATTTACTGTTCTCAATGTCAGAGTGGATATGTGTTTTGCAGAACTCACAACCTATTCTATACTTGTGAGAAACAAGTTTGTCTGATATGTCTGATAGTATTTCTGATTGTCTTAACTCACCACCACTAATGAACTGTGGAGCTTCTCAAAGTAATTTTTCTACACCTCAAACAGCAAGTAAACAGTCTGTTTTTAGAATCCGTTAAGAATGACAATAGTATTTGAACAATATTTCCAGCTCTCTCCCTTTTGATAACCACTCGGCATGAGAGGTAAAAATGTAATGCTCTGATCCAGTGGAAACATCATAAAATAACTGACCCAGTTGATAGTTGATACAGTGTTTCAAGTTTGTTGCAGACAGGCCATGGATAGCCAATGTGATTTATAGGATATTTAATTGTATCAGTATATTTTCTGCATGCAGGATGCATTGTTTTTATGTGTTGGCTTTATGTCGGCTATTTACATAGTTGACAGTGGCAATAAAAGTTACTTTTAGATGTGTATAATTTTAATTTAGATTACTATTGTAGAATGTAGATTAACCACAGACAATGTTTTTGAGATAGAAAGACTATTATAAATTAAATGAAACTGTTCCACGAATATGTGCCTATGAAAATCCAAACTGTCTCGCAGGTTGGTAGAAATGGTAAGATAAATAGGCACATTGGATGTGTCTATATATGAAAAATCTGTTTTAAAATGTATACAAATCGATTGGTTGAAAAAAAAGACTACTTCTTGGTTGACCAAGGTGCATTTTATCCTTGCTTCTGATATAAAGCAGTTTCCCTGGTGTGTATGATCATGTAACTAACATCTCATATCAATGATTTTATGTGCATTACACTTTCTAAAAACTGCACTTCGAATCTGCTGGAGGTTAAGTCCATATATGACAGGGTTAAAGACAGGTGGTACAACAAGGAATTGTACAGCCATTGCATTACGCATATTTAGTGTACTATTTACATTATTCCACCCTTGCAAATTGTCAAACAGGGTCACTGTGATGAAAATAAATATTGTTATTAAATGTGGCACACATGTCTGTGTGAACTTAATCCTTCCCTTTGACGACTTTACACAAGTCCTTACAATCTGACAGTACGAAAATACAATGAAAAGTATCTGTAGAACATGTACCACTATTACAAATTTGTTCAAATTCTGATTGATGGTAATGGGTAAACATGCATGTTTCAGTATAGACGGAATGTCACAGAATATCTTATCAATGCGAGATCCACACAAAGGAAGTCTGACGGCTAAACTAACTGCTATGAGTGCTATAAATAAAGGATAACACCAAGACAATAAGAGTAACTTTCTAACAGTTAAAGATGTCACAATGGTATGATATAGTAGTGGTCTGCATATTGCCACATACCTGTCATAAGACATCACCGTTAGAGTAGAAAGTTCACACATGACAGATGTGTATATTATATAGGCTTGAGTGAAACATCCACCATAAGATATCACCTGAACATCTGACTGAAGGTCCAGTAAGAACTTGGGGTAGAAACCAGCAGTTCCATACAATCCATTGACACACAAACTACACAGAAAGATATACATGGGCTCATGGAGACCTTTCTCCTGAATGATTGTTATGATCAGAGGCAGATTCACAGTGATGATGAGAAGGTATGTGATAAGAGGCAATATAAAATAAACCGATTTGTTGTTAAATGTCTCTTGTAAGCCAAAGAGATAAAATAACTTGACTTGGGTTGAGTTCTCCATAGCTTTTGCTAATTTTCTTCCTCTGGTCAATGCAAAAAATTCGTAGTCCTTACAACGATTGAGTGTGTATGGATGTGAATGAATTCAAGTGTGAATCATTTGATTATGTGTAGGCTCAGAAAGTTGTGTCCATGAAATGTCTTCTTGCTTGAGAGAGGGATACTGCTTCAATAACTTGTCCTGGTAGCCTCTAAATATATTGTAGTGTATGATCACATGGGATTGTAGTTTCAGTGTCAACATGTAACCACTCCATAGAGATGGATCTATATTGAGTTTATGACAAGCAACTAATTGGATTATATTTACTCTATTTATGCATTAACCCAGCAAACAGGGGATGTCCTAGGGACACAATCGGCAGTGTATCAAATACTTGTTCTCCCCACTGTATATATATTTTTTCATGGTACATGAGACACTGATTCGCGCCTGTCTCAATGAGGAGGCCGCAGGGATGCCACGGTCCAAGAATATGGGGATTGTGGCTCAGACGCACAAGGCAGGTCTCTCTCCAGAATATGTGCATTGTTTGCTATGTCTATCATATCCCCATTACAAATATCACCAATAGTTGCCTACATTTACTGTTAATTATCGTAATTACTAATCCGCAATGTTTATATGGTTACGGTAATTTCTGTTAATGCTTTGAATATATTATTATTGCAATCATTTACCGTTCTCAATGTCAGAGTGTGTTTTGGCAGAACTCACAACCTACGATAAACTTGTGAGAACCAAGTTTTGGTTTATTTCATTCCATTGACGAATTTTGTCAATTAATTTTTGTTTTTCGTTTGAAACTCTCCTGTCAATGTTGAGTAAGGATGTGCACCTGTTGTCTTTCCTGTCATTGGGTTTGACTGTTATTATATAAAATCAATTAATTACCGTAAATTATTACGCTATTAAATTAACCATATAACAATTAAGTAGTAATCTGGGGCACCACGGAAAAAGTTTATTTAATGAGTTACCGTTTTCTGAATGAACTCTCAAAGATATAAAGATCTCTTACATCAGTTACAGTCAATTCATTCTTATTTACCTTCAGTCTCATTCCGAACGTCGTTGACTTCAAATCTGCATGAACACTAGCATCTGCACGAACCCTTGCATGGAGCCTAGTGGTTAGAGCGTTGGGCCAGTAACCGAACGGTTGCTAGATCAAATTCTTGAGCCGACAAGCTAAACATCTGTCGTTCTGCCCCTGAACAAGGCAGTTAACCCACTGTTCCTAGGCTGTCATTATAAATTAGAATTTGGTCATAACCGACTTGCCTAGTTAAATCAAGAAAAAATTATAAGAAATGATGAATCAGCGACATACAAATTGGTTTGATTATTTATTAGCTAAACGGAATTATATATATTCACAAACAGGATAGCTTACACATTGATTAATACACAAGGAAATGAAAAGTCCCTAGTGGACTATTCCGATATGATGGCTTGTTACAAAAATAAAAATGTGAAAAGGACTTCACTATCGTACATACAACTGATAACTATGCTCATGGAAATGCAAATACTTTGAACATGGGGATTGTGGCTCAGACGCACAAGGCATATCTCTCTCCAGAATGCGCTCTCTCCCACCATCCAGTGCACCTCCCCAGTCCGGCTACGGTCTCCAGTCCAGAGCCTCCGGTGACGGTCCCCAGTCCGGAACCTCCGGCGACGGTCCACAGTCTGGAACCTCCTGCGACGGTCCACAGGCTGGAGCCCTCCTCTGCGCAGATGCCAAGTCCAGGCACAGTGTCCAGTCTCACTCCAGGGCAAGAGCCTCCCTCTGCGCAGGTGCCAAGTCCAGGCACAGTGTCCAGTCTCACTCCAGGGCAAGAGCCTCCCTCTGCGCCGGTGCCCAGTCCAGGCACAGTGTCCAGTCCAGCTCCATGGCCGGAGCCTTCCTCTGCGCCAGTGCTTAGGCACGGCGTCCAGCTCCAAGGCCAGAGCTTTCCTCTGCGCCCATGCCCAGTCCAGGCATGGTGTCCAGTCTCACTCCAGGGCAAGAGCCTCCCTCTGCGCCGGTGCCCAGTCCAGGCACAGTGTCCAGTCCAGCTCCATGGCCGGAGCCTTCCTCTGCGCCAGTGCTTAGGCACGGCGTCCAGCTCCAAGGCCAGAGCCTTCCTCTGCGCCGATGCCCAGTCCAGGCATGGTGTCCAGTCCCGCTCCAAGACCGGAGCCTTCCTCTGTGCCGATGCCCAATCCAGGCACGGCGTCAAATCCCGCTCCAAGGCCGGAGCCTTCCTCTCTGCCGGTGCCCAGTCCAAGCACGGCGTCAAGTCCCGCTCCAAGGCCGGTACCTTCCTCTGCGCCGGTGCCCAGTCCAGGCATGGCGGCCAACTCAGCAGGAGCCATGAAGCTGAAGTTGAATTAAGATTTGTGAAGATTAAAAAATATCTACAGTACCAGTCAAAAGTTTGGACACCTACTCATTCAAGGGTTTTTCTTTATTCTTACTATTTTTACATTGAAGAATAATAGTGAAGACATCAAAACTATGAAATAACAACTGTGGAATCATGTAGTAACCAAAAAAGTGTTGAACAAATCAAAATATATTTAAGATTCTTCAAAGTTGCCACCCTTTGCCTTGATGACAGTTTTACACACGTTTGCCATCCTCTCAACCAGCTACCCCTGGAATGCTTTTCCAACAGTCTTAAAGGAGTTCCCATATACTGAGCACATGTTGGCTGCTTTTCCTTCAATCTGCGGTCCAACTCATCCCAAACCATCTCAATTGGGTTGAGTTCGGGTGATTGTGGAGGCCAGGTCATCTGATGCAGTACTCATCACCCTCCTTCTTCGTCAAATAGCCCTTACTCAGCCTGGAGGTGTGTTGGGTCATTCTCCTGTAGAAAAACAAATGATAGGAAAAGGGGGATACCTAGTCAGTTGTCCAACTGAATGTATTCAACTGAAATGTGTTTTTAACCCAACACCTCTGAATCAAAGAGGTGCGGGGGGCTGTCTTTATCGACATACACATCTTCGGCGCCCAGGCTACAGAGAGTTAACTGCCTTGCTCAGGGGAAGAATGACAGATATTTACCTTGTCAGCTCAGGGATTCCACACTCTAACCACTAGGCTACCTGCCGCCCCACTAAGCGCAAACCAGATGGGATGGCGTAACGCTGCAGAATGCTGTGATAGCCATGCTGGTTAAGTGTGCCTTGAATTCTAAATAAATCACAACACCCCCGCACCCCCGCACCCTCACACCTCCTCCATGATTTATGATGGGAACCACACATGCGGAGATCATCTGTTCACCAATTCTGCATCTCACAAAAAGACGTCGGTTGGAACCAAAAATGTAAAATTTGGACTCATCAGACCAAAGGACATATTTCCACCAGTCTAATGTCCATTGTTCGTGTTTCTTTGCCCAAGCAAGTCTATTTATTATTGGTGTCCTTTAGTAATGGTTTCTTTGCAGCAATTTGACCATGACGGCCTGATTCATGCCGTCTCCTCTGAACAGTTGATGTTGAGATGTGTCTGTTAAAAGTTGTAATGTTGCCTTTACATTTGATCATTTTCATTTATATTAAGATTGTAGAATGTAGATCAACCACCAACAATGATTTTGAGATTCAATGACTATTATAAATTTAATAAAACTCTGACCACAAAAATGTGCATATGAATATCATAACTGACGCGCAAATTGGTAGAAATGGTATATAAATTGGTACACAGGGTGTGTCTATATATGGAAATATACATGTTTAAAAATTTACAAATCGATTGGTCGAAAGAAAAGACTATGTTTGATCGACCAATAGAAATGCAGGAAAGTAGCAATAGACCCCCAGAAAACCCTGCCAGATTATGTCACCACACTTCTAAAACCAAAGTTGTGCCCCTTGATATAGGTATCTAGAAATGAAGCACCATTTAACCATGCAACAGTTTTGGCAGATTTGACCTTTATTTTTGTTGACTCCGTTGTTTAAGATCATGTAACTAACATCTCATATCAATGATTTTATGTGCATTACACTTTCTAAAAATGGCCCTTCGAATCTGCTGGAGGTTAAGTCCATATATGAGAGGGTTAAAGACAGGTGGTATAACAAGGAATTGTACGGCCATTGCATTACGCATATTTAGTGTAATATTTACATTATTCCACCCTTGCAAATTGTCAAACAGGGTCACTGTGATGAAAATAAATATTGTTAATAAATGTGGCACACATGTCTGTGTGAACTTAATCCTTCCCTTAGCTGACTTTACACAAGTACTTACAATCTGACAGTAAGAAAATACAATGAATAGTATCTGTAAAACATGAACCACTATTACAAATTTGTTCAAATTCTGATTGATGGGAATAGGTAAACATGCATGTTTCAGTATAGACGGAATGTCACAGAAGAGTTTATCAATGCGAGATCCACACAAAGGAAGTCTGACGGCTAAACTAAGTGCTATGAGTCCTATAAATAAAGGATAACACCAAGACAATAAGAGTAACTTTCTAATAGTTAAAGATGTCACAATGTTATGGTATAGTAGTGGTCTACATATTGCCACATACCTGTCGTAAGACATCACTGTTAGAGTAGAAAGTTCACACATGACAGATGTGTATATTACAAAGGTTTGAGTGAAACATCCACCATAAGATATCACCTGAACATCTGACTGAAGGTCCAGTAAGAACTTGGGGTAGAAACCAGCAGTTCCATACAATCCATTGACACACAAACTACACAGAAAGATATACATGGGCTCATGGAGACCTTTCACCTGAATGATTGTTATGATCAGAGTCAGATTCACAGTGATGATGAGAAGGTATGTGATAAGAGACAAGGTAAAATAGACCGATTTGTTGTTAAATGTCTCTTGTAAGCCAAAGAGATAAAATAACTTGACCTGGGTTGAGTTCTCCATAGCTTTTGTTAATTTTCTTCCTCTGGTCAATGCAGCAATTCTTAGTCCTTACAAGGCTTCAGCATGTATGGAGGTGAATGAATTCAAGTGTGAATCATTTTATTCTGTTTAGGCTCAGAAACTCCATGAAATGTCTTCTTGCTTGAGAGAGTGATACTGCTTCAATAACTGGTCCTGGTAGCCTCTAAATATATCATAGTGTATGATCACATGGGATTGTAGTTTCAGTGTCAACATGTAACCACTCCATAGAGATGGATCTATATTGAGTTTATGACAAGCAACTAATTGGATTATATTTACTCTATTTATGTATTAACCCAGCAAACCGGTGGATGTCCAAAGACATTAGGCAATGTCCCCATTAGGTCCATTTCAGGCAGCGTTGACCAAACTCTGTCCTGCACAAGCATTTTTTTGCCCAAGCACTACATAGCTGATTCAAATAATCAAAGTTTGATGATTATTTGATGATTTGAATCAGCTGTGTAGTGCTAGGGCAAAGAACAAAACATGCACCCCTTGGGGTCACCAGGTCAACGTTTGGGAAATGCTGTTTAAGGGTTTCAGCGAGACGTTATCCCACTGATGTTCTGAGAACATTAAATGAACATTAAAACATGACATTAACTACGGGACCATAAGAGGGCGTTCAGTACATATACCGGTTTGGTCGCAGTATAACGTTATGATAAGGTATACTGAACAAAAATGTAAATGTAACATGCATTTTTAAAATACTTTACCGAGTTACAGTTCATATAAGGAAATCAGTCAATTGAAATAAATGAATTAGGCCCTAATCTATGGATTTCACATGACTGGGAATACAGATATGCATCTTTTGGTCACATATACAGTACCTTTAAAAAGGTAGGGGTGTTGATCAGAAAACCAGTCAGTATCTGGTGTGACTTCTATTTGCCTCATACAGCGCGACACTTCTCCTTCGCATAGAGTTGACCAGGCTGTTGATTGTGGAATGTGGATTATTTCCCCACTCTTCTTCAATGACTGTGCAAAATTGCAGGATTTTGGCGCGAAGTGGAACACACTGTCGTACCCGTCGTTCCAGATTATCCCAAACTTGCCTGGTGAGTATACAGACCATGGGAGAATTTGGACATTTTCAGCTTCCAGAAACGGTGTCCAGATCATGCAAGATGGGGCTGTGCATTATTATGCTCAAACATGAGGTGATGAATGGCTTGACAATGGACCTCAGGATCTCGTTACAGCATCTCTGTGCATTCAAATTGCCCTCAATAAAATGCAATTGTGTTCATTGTCCATAGCTTATGACTGCCCATACCATAACCCCACCACCACCATGTTCACAACGTTGACATCAGCAAACCACTCTTCCACACGATGCCATACACGTGGTCTGCAGATGTGAGGTCGGTTGGACCTACGTTACCGTTCAAAAGTTTGGGGTCACTTAGAAATGTCCTTGTTTTTGAAAGAAAAGCACACTCTGGGATGCTGGCCTTCAAGGCAGAGTTGCAAAGAGAAGCCATATCTCAGATTGGCCAATAAAAAGAAAAGATTAAGATGGGAAAAAGAACACAGACACTGGACAGAGGAACCCTGCCAAGAAGGCCAGCATCCCGGAGTCGCCTCTTCACTGTTGACGTTGAGACTGGTGTTTGGTGGGTACTATTTAATGAAGCTGCCAGTTGTGAGGCGTCTGTTTCTCAAACTAGACACTCTAATGTACTTGTCCTCTTGCTCAGTTGTGCACAGGTGCCTTCCATTCCTCTTTCTATTCTGGTAAGAGCCAGTTTGCACTGTTCTGTAAAGGGAGTAGTACACAGCATTGTACGAGATCTTCAGTTTCTTGGCAATTTATCACACAAATAGCCCTCATTTCTCAGAGCAAAAATAGACTGATGAGTTTCAGAAGAAAGTTATTTGTTTCTGGCCATTTTGAGCCTGTAATCGAACCCACAAATGCTGATGCTCCAGATACTCAACAAGTCTAAAGAAGGCCAGTTTTATTGCTTCTTTAATCAGTACAACAGTTTTCAGCTGTGCTAATATATTTTCAAAAGGGTTTTCTAATGATTAATTAGCCTTTTAAAATGATAAACTTGGATTAGCTAACACAACGTGCCATTGGAACACAGGAGTGATAATGGGCCTCTGTACGGATATGTAGATATTACATTTTAAAAATCAACCGTTTCCAGCTACTATAGTCATTTACAATATTAATAATGTCTACACTGTATTTATGATCAATTTGATGTTATTTTAAAGGATATTTCTAAGTGACCCCAAACTTGTACATAATAGGATTGAAAAGTGGTGGACATTACTAGAAAATAAATTAATAAAAAGTACAGCTGAAGTCGGAAGTTTACATACACCTTAGCCAAATACATTTAAACTCAGTGTTTCACAATTCCTGACATGTAATCCGAGTTAAAATGTCTTATAAAATAACTAATGTCTTAGGTCAGTTAGGATCACCACTTGATTTTAAGAATGTGAAATGTCAGAATAATCATAGAGAGAATGTTTTATTTCAGCTTGTATTTATTTTATCACATTCCCAGTGGGTCAGAAGTTGACATACACTCAATTAGAATTTGGTTGCATTGCAGTTACACCAACTGCGTCAGGTTTGTAGGCCTCCTTGCTCGCACAAGCTTTTTCAGTTCTGCCCACAAATTTTCTATAGGATTGAGGTCAGGGCTTTGTAATGGCCACTCCAATACCTTCTCTTTGTTGTCCTAAAGCCATTTTGCCACAACATTGGAAGTATGCTTGGGGTCATTGTCCATTTGGAAGACTCATTTGCGACCAAGCTTTAACTTCCTGACTGATGTCTTGAGATGTCCAAACATAACGATGGTCATTATGGCCAAACAGTTCTATTTTTGTTTCATATAGCCACTTGCCCTGTTAACTGTAAGAAACCCTACTCTGGTGAGCCAGACTGGGAGTCCCCTAATTTCCATCACCTTCCCACCTTTTTTTTGTGATTCTGCTGTGGGGAGACCAGTCTAAGTCTCTCTGGGTGCTCATTGACTCTGGGGCTGATGAAAGTTTTATGGATGCTTCCATGGTTTCCGAATTAGGCATTCCCTCTCAACTACTCTGTCCCCATGGATGCAAGGGCACTCGACGGCCGCCCTATTGTAAGAGTCACCCATAGCACAGTTCCCCTTCAAATACGGGCATCAGGATACCACAGTGAGACCATACAGTTCCTCCTTATCGATTCCCCCCATGTTCCTGTGGTTTTGGGATTTTCTTGGCTCCAGAACCACAATCCTATTATTGACTGGACCACAAGCTCCATCCTGGGTTGGAGCCCGTTTTGTCATTCTCGTTGCCTTAAAGCGACACAGCCGTCGTTGAGACGTCCCCCTCAGGACGTAAAAAAAGCCTCGGATGTCTCTGTCGTTCCCACTGAGTACCATGACCTCCTGGAGGTCTTCAGTAAGGCATGTGCAACTTCTCTTCTCCTGCACCATCCTTATGATTGTGCCATTGATCTCCTCCCAGGCACCACACCATCTCATGGTCGGCTATATTCTCTATCTGGCCCGGAGACCAAGGCCATGGAGGAGTACATAGAGGAGTCTCTGGCTACTGGAGGCATCCGTCCGTCTGCATCTCCTGTCGCCACAGGGTTTTTCTTTGTTGAGAAGAAGAACAAGACCCTGCGTCCGTGCATTGACTACAGGGATCTGAATGATATTACGATCAAGAACCTCTCCAGTGGGCTACCATCTTTTATAGCTGGACCTTCGCAATGCCTACCGTCTGGTTGGAATACGCGAAGGAGATGAGTGGAAGTGTCACTAACGTCATCTTGGAAATGACCGGACCAAGGTGCAGCGTAGTATGCGTACATTTTTAATTTATTTAGAATGTCGCCAACAAAACAGGCTATACAGGCCACTAACAAAGACAAGATCCCACAAACACCAATGGGAAATGGCTACCTAAATATGATCCCCAATCAGAGACAACAATAAACAGCTGCCTCTGATTGGGAACCATATCAGACCACCATAGACATACAAATCACCTAGACCTACAAAAACCATAGACAAACAAAAAACCAGAGACAATACAAAAACTAGTGTACCCACCCTAGTCACGCCCTGACCTAACCCAAATATAAAGAAAACAGAGATATCTAAGGTCAGGGCGTGACAGACCCCAGACTGGGGACCGTCGCCGGAGACCCCGGACTGGAGACCGTCGTTGGAGGTTCCGGACTGTTGGAGTTTCCGGACTGTGGACTGTGGCCCACCGTTGGAGGTTCCGGACTGTGAAATGTCGCCGGAAGCTCTGGACTGGGAATTGTTGCCGGAAGCTCTGGACTGTGGAGGCGCACTGGAAACCTGATGCGTGGTGACGGCACTGGTGGTACCGGGCTGATGACACACATCTCAGGGCCAGTGCGGAGAGGAGGCACAGGACTTACTGGACTATGGAGACGCACTGGAGGTCTGATGCGTGTTGCCGGCACTGGTGGTACCGGGCTGGTGACACGCACCTCAGGGCAGGTGCGGGAAGCAGGCACAGGACGTACTGGACTGTGGAGGCGCACTGGAGACACAGTACGCAGAGCCGGCGCAGGATATCCTGGTCCACGGAGGTGTACTGGAGACCAGGAGCGCTGAGCCGGCACCATCTGTCCTGGCTGGATGCCCATTCTAGCCCGGCAAATGCGAGGAGCTGGAATAGAGCGCACCGGGCTATGAATGCGAACTGGAGACACCGAGCGCATCACTGCGTAACACAGTGTGTGACCAGTCACACAGTAAGCACGGGGAGTTGGCTCATGTCTAACCCCTGACTCCCCCCTCTAACCCCTGACTCCCCCCCTGTGCTCCCCCCCAATTTGTTTTGACGCTGCCTCTCGGGATTCCGTGCTAGCCGTGTCCCCTCGCATTGTCACCACCTGCTTCCATGGCAGGGTCTTGTCCCCTGCCATTACCTCCTCCCAGGTCCAGGATGTCCTCCACTCAACTTTCTCCTGGGCCCAGGATGTCCGCTCCTCTTGAACACGCTGCTTGTTCTTTTTGTGGTGGGATCTTCTGTCACGTTCGTTGTATGAAGGAGACCAAGGCGCAGCGTTGTATGTGTACATTCTTATTTATTTAAAGAATGAACACTGAACAAACTAACAAAATAACAAAATAACAAAACAAAACCTGAAGCTATATAAACGCTTGCTGACAGGCAACTACACATAGACAAGACCCCACAAACACCAAAGGGAAATGGCTACCTAAATATGATCCCTAATCAGAGACAACGATAAACAGCTACCACTGATTGGGAACCATATCAGGCCACCATAGACATACAAATCCCCTAGACCTATAAAAACCCTAGACATACAAAAAACCCTAGACAATACAAAAACTAGCGTACCCACCCTAGTCATGCCCTGACCTAACCAAAATATAAAGAAAACAGAGATATCTAAGGTCAGGGCGTGACATGAAGACATCATTCAACACAGCCAGTTGACATTATGAGTACCAGGTCATACCATTTGGACTCGCCAACTGTCTTCCAGGCTCTGGTAAACGATGTGCTCCGGGACATGCTATACTGTGGTAGGCCTGATCACCGACAACTACAAGACAGGCTATAGGGAGCAGGTCAGAGAGCTGGCCTTATGGGGCCAGGACAACAACCTCTCCCTCAACGTGGTCAAGACAAAGGAGATGACAGTGAGCTACAGGAAAAGGAGGACCGAGCACACCCCCATTCTCATTGACAGGGCTGTAGCTACCAAGACTATTTGCATTGCCCCCCCCCCCTCTTGCACGTTGCTGCTACTCTCTGTTAATATCTATGCGTAGTCACTTTTATAACTCCACCTACATGTACATATTACCTCAACTACCTCGACTAACCGGTGCCCCCTTGACATTGGCTCTGTAACGGTATCCACTGTATATAGCATCGCTATTGTTATTTTACTGCTGCTCTTTAAATATTTGTTAGATTTATTTTTTAAAGGTATTTTTCTGAACAGCATTGTTGGTTAAGGGCATGTAGGTAAGCATTTCACTGTAAGGTCTACAGCTGTTGTATTCAGGCTCATGTGACAAATAACATTTGATTTGATTTTAATGGAATCGTTCTCATATCTCATGTCATAATCTCCCGAGTGACGCAGCGGTCTAAGGCACTGCATCTCAGTGCTAGTGACATCACGACAGACACCCTGGTCTGAATCCAGGATGTATAATAACCGGCTGTGATTGGGAGTCCCATAGTGTGGCGTGGAATTGGCACAGCGTTGTTTGGGTTTGGCCGGTGTAGGCTGTCATTGAAAATAAGAATTTGTTCTTAAGGACAACAACGTCAAGGTATTGGAGTGGACATCACAAAGCCCTGACCTTAATCCTATAGAAAAGTTGTGGGCAGAACTGAAAAAGTGTGTGCGAGCAAGGAGGCCTACAAACCTGACTCAGCTACACCATCTCCGTCAGGAGGAATGGGCCAAAATTCACCCAACTTATTGTGGGAAGCTTGTGGAAGGCTACCCCAAAACGTTTGACCCAAGTTAAACAATTTAAAGGTAATGCTACCAAATACTATTTGATTGGTATGTAAACTTCTGACCTACTTTATTATTCTGACATTTCACATTCTTAAAATCAAGTGGTGATCCTAACTGACCTAAAACAGGGAATTTTAAGTTGGATTAAATGTCAGTAATTGTGAAAAACTGAGTATAAATTTACTTGGCTAAGGTGTATGTAAACTTCCGACTTCAACTGTATGTGTGGGGACCCTCTAGTCTGGTAATTTACACTGTAGAAGAAGTATGTGACATCACCAATGTGCTGGGCTGACAAAGCTATCAGATCTATCATTAACTCTTTAGCAGGAGTTTGTGTGCTATGTATTGTGCACCATGTACAAGAAAGAAATGGTTCGGTGAAACTAATCCAAAGCCTCTGACAAAGGGCAGTTTCCCGGGCCATATAACCTAACCAGGGAAAACAGAGTAACTCTGGACCCTAAGTCATAGCTATACTTTAAAATTTAGGCCCAGAGCTATTCCTGCTGAGGTAAAAGTGAGGACCCTTATTGTCACTCTTGAATATCCTAGGCCTTCAGTACACTTTCAATGACAGAATGTGTGTCACAAATGGCACTCTATTCCCTATATAATGCACCACTTTTGACCAGAGGGCTCTGGCCAACATAGGGAATAGGGTACCATTTGGTATGCAATCAAGACCAGCCGTGCCGCTCCTTCAGCCCCTCAGGTCTCTACAGGTTAATAGCTGCATTAATTGGGTCCCAGGGAAAGAGCTGATTTAGTGGACTAATGACCTGGTACCTACTGACTCAATAAACATGTTTTTTTATGCTCTTGTTATTGGCTTATTTTTTCCACATTGTAAGGTATGCATGGAATAAAAAATATACTGGTGTTTCGCACAATTTTCTTTTGACAGAACTACAAAACTTTTGACAGCTTTTTACAGGATGGATGGAGTACATGACCAATGTGTGTTATACATACAATACATCGTCATTAACCTTACTGTATTATTTTATTTGGAGAGTCAAACATATCTCACAATGACCCTGGAAAAACAAGATTGGTATGTGGTTGTCCCATCTAGCTATTTTAAGATGAATACACTAACTGTCGCTCTGGATACAAGTGTCTGCTAAATGACTAAAATGTCAATGTATATCTGGTCCTCTGATTTCGCAATAAAACTTAATACAGTATATGCACTATATTTGTTATTATCAAGGAATTATCTGGAATTTGTTAGGATATTTGACATTTCCATATTTGACAACAGGTTTCTCATGTGTCCCAGGTAGTTGCCTTTCTGGTATGACTCGACATTTCTGAGGAATACCAAAACTAGTCATCTGTCAGATACCTGGCACACAGATATCATGTTACATACAGTAGATCAACTGGTCCTCAGAACATTTCAGACAGAATATACACTGCTCAAAAAAATAAAGGGAACACTAAAATAACACATCCTAGATCTGAATGAATGAAATATTCTTATTAAATACTTTTTTCTTTACATAGTTGAATGTGCTGACAACAAAACCACACAAAAATTGTCAATGGAAATCAAATTTATCAACCCATGGAGGTCTGGATTTGGAGTCACACTCAAAATTAAAGTGAAAAACCACACTACAGGCTGATCCAACTTTGATGGAGCGAGACATGTCACAGATGTGCTCAATTGGATTCAGGTCTGGGGAACGGGTGGGCCAGTCCAAAGCATCAATGCCTTCCTCTTGCAGGAACTGCTGACACACTCCAGCCACATGAGGTCTAGCATTGTCTTGCATTAGGAGGAACCCAGGGCCAACCGCACCAGCATATGGTCTCACAAGGGTTCTGAGGATCTCATCTCGGTACCTAATGGCAGTCAGGCTACCTCTGGCGAGCACATGGAGAGCTGTGCGGCCCCCCAAAGAAATGCCACCCCACACCATGACTGACCCACCGCCAAACCGGTCATGCTGGAGGATCTTGCAGACAGCCGAACGTTCTCCACGGCATCTCCAGACTCTGTCACGTCTGTCACATGTGCTCAGTGTGAACCTGCTTTCATCTGTGAAGAGCACAGGGCGCCAGTGGCAAATTTGCCAATCTTGGTGTTCTCTGGCAAATGCCAAACGTCCTGCACGGTGTTGGGCTGTAAGCACAACCCCCACCTGTGGACGTCGGGCCCTCATACCACCCTCATGGAGTCTGTTTCTGACCGTTTGAACAGACACATGCACATTTGTGGCCTGCTGGAGGTCACTTTGCAGGGCTCTGGCAGTGCTCCTCCTGCTCCTCCTTGCACAAAAGCGGAGGTAGCGGTCCTGCTGCTGGGTTGTTGCCCTCCTACGGCCTACTCCACGTCTCCTGATGTACTGGCCTGTCTCCTGGTAGCGCCTCCATGCTCTGGACACTACGCTGACAGACACAGCAAACCTTCTTGCCACAGCTCGCATTGATGTGCTATCCTGGATGTGCTGCACTACTTGAGCCACTTGTGTGGGTTGTAGACTCCGTCTCATGCTACCACTAGAGTGAAAGCACCGCCAGCATTCAAAAGTGACCAAAACATCAGCCAGGAAGCATAAGAACTGAGAAGTGGTCTGTGGTCACCACCTGCAGAACCACTCCTTTATTGGGGGTGTCTTGCTAATTGCCTATAATTTCCACCTGTTTTCTATTCCATTTGTATTGTCAATCAGTGTTGCTTCCTAAGTGGACAGTTTGATTTCACAGAAGTGTGATTGACTTGGAGTTACATTGTGTTGTTTAAGTGTTCCCTTTATTTTTTTGAGCAGTGTAGTTTGTTTTCATGCTACATTATTTCCCTAGATGTCTCTCTCAAAATGTGAAACAATCGCCAAGTATGTACTGTATATACCATACAGGGCCTATTTTCCATTAGGGATGGACAGAATGGTGCCAGGTGGGCTATAAGGTGGGCTCTCCTTTTACACATTTACATCCAGTGTATCGATCCAGACAGTTTTGCATTTCTAGATTTGTTACTTACTTAGATTGTAACAACCTGATCTGTTTCACCTATCCTTGTGCTTGTTTCCACCACCATCCAGGTGTTGCTTACTATACCTGGTGTATATATGCCTGTGTTTGCTGTCTCTCTGTGCCAGTTTGTCTTGTGTTGCCAAGTCAACCAGCGTTTTTTCCTTGGTCCTTTTTCCCAGTCTGTTTTTTCCTAGCCCTCCTAGTTTTGACCCTTGCCTGTCCTGACGCCGAACCCGCCTGCCTAACCTCCACCTGCTCTGTCCCCGAGCCTGCCTATCGCCTGGTACGGTTTGGACTCTGACCTGATTACTGAACTCACAACTGTCCCCGACTTGCCTTTTGCCAACTCCTTTTGTTATAATAAATATCGGGGGCTCAACCGTCTGCCTACTGTGTCTGCCCTTAAAGTACAAACTGGCCATGACAGACCCAGCAGACTTGGACCAGCTTGGTCACGTTGTCTCCCTGCAGGGAGCCACCATTGGGAGGCATGAGGAGCAACTTTGGGACCTCTTGGATGGGCTTTGTTCCCTTACGGAACGCCACGACCACGGGTTCAAGGCTATATTGGAGCAAATCTGTGAATTAGCTCATAGGCAGCATGCCACATTTGAGACCTCCCAACCACCCAGTAACCTTTCCAATACTAGTGGATTTGTTCAACCTACCCGGGATCCCCCAAAACCCCACTTATGTATGCGATCCTGGTACCTGCCGGGGATTCCCTTCCCAGAGTTCCGTCATTTTCGAACTCCAGCCCTCTTCGTTCCCGTCGGACCGATCGAAGATAGCGGAGAGCCGAAAACACCCGAGGTTCCCCGGGAATCATCGGCGATGGGTGAGTTGGATACTCCTGAGCCCATGTAACTGGGAAGAGCCAGGTTATCGGTTGGGGAACGCTCACGAAGGCTGAATTCTAACTGTTGTCTGTACTGTGGAGGGGCGGGGCGGGACAATATATAGCCACTTGCACTCTTAAGAAACCCTACTCAGGTGAGCCAAACTGGGAGTCCCCTAATTTCCATCGCCTGCCCACCTTTTTTTGTGATTCTGCTGTGGGGAGACCAGGCTAAGTCTCTCCAGGTTCTCATTGACTCTGGGCCTGATGAAAATGTTTTATGGGCGCTACCATGGTTTCTGAATTATGTATTCCCACTCAACTTCTCTCTGTCCCCATGGATGCAAGGGCACTGGACGGCCACCCTGTTAGAAGAGTCACCCATAGCACAGTGCCCGTTCATATACGGTTATCAGGAAACCACAGTGAGACCATACAGTTCCTCCTCATCAATTTCCCCCTATGTTCCTGTGGTTTTGGGATTTCCTTTGGCCTCAGAAACACAATCCTGTTACTGACTGGACCACAAGCTCCATCCTGGAGACCGTTTTGTCATTCTCATTGCCTTAATTCTTGATGCTCCCATCCCGTTAGCGGGATCATTTTCGTCAACCACCGCTGAATTGCAGAGCGCCAAATTCAAATTAAATTACTAAAAATATATCATTTTCATGAAATCACAAGTGCACTATAGTTAATCTGGCATGTCAGATTTCAATAAAAACTTTCGGCGAAAGCATACCAAGCGTTTATGTAAGGACATCTCCTCAGTAGACAAAATATTACAAACAGCTAGCAGCCAAGTAGATTGGTCACGAAAGTCAGAAAAGCAATAAATTAAATCGCTTACCTTTGATGATCTTCGGATGTTTGCACTCACGAGACTCCCAGTTACACCATAAATGTTCCTTTTGTTCCATAAAGATATTTTTTATATCCAAAATACCTCCATTTGGTTGGCGCGTTATGTTCAGAAATCCACAGGCTTGAGCGGTCACGACATCGCATACGGAAATTCCAAATAGTATCCGTAATGTTCGTAGAAACATTTCAAATGTTTTTTATAATCAAGCCTCGGGTTGTTTTTACAATATATAATCGATAATATCAACCGGTAATGTAGCTTCTTCAATAGGAGAGAGAGATAAAATGGCTGCTCCAAGCTGTTTGGCATACAAAACGCTGCTGGCACCCAGCCATACAATGACGCGATGTGATCTTCCTCGCTCATTTTTCAAAATAAAAGCCTGAAACTATGTCTAAAGACTGTTCACACCATGGGGAAGCCATAGGAAAATGAATCTGGTTGATATCCCTTTAAATGGAGCGAAGGCAGGCTATGGAACATGGAGCTTTCAAAATAGAGGCAACTTCCTGGTTGGATTTTCCTCAGGTTTTCGCCTGCAATATCAGTTATGTTATACCCACAGACAATATTGTGACAGTTTTGGAAACTTTAGAGTGTTTTCTATCCTAATCTGACAATATGCATATTCTAGATTCTGGGCCTGAGAAATAGGCAGTTTCATTTGGGTACGTTTTTCATCCAAACATCAAAATACTGCCCCCTACACTCAAGAGGTTTTAAAGCGACACAGCCGACTTTGAGACGTCCCCCTTAGGACGTAAGCAAAGCCTCGGATGTCTCTGCCGTTCCCAATGAGTACAATGACCTCCTGGAGGTCTTCAGTAAGGCACGTGCTACTTCTCTTCTCCCGCACCATCCTTATGATTGTGCCATTGATCTCATAGAGTGCCATTGAGTACATAGAGGAGTCTCTGGCTACTGGAGGCATCTGTCCATCTGCATCTCCTGCCGGTTCAGGGTTATTCATTGTTGAGAAGAAGGACAAAACCCTGCGTCTGTGCATTGATTACCAGGGTCTGAATGATATAATGATCAAGAATTACCTCCTACCATTCCTCTCCTCGGCTTTCAACACCTCCAGTGGGCCACCATTTTTTCCAAGCTGGACCTTCGGATTGCCTACCACCTGGTTTGGATACGCGAAGGAGATGAGTGGAAGACAGCATTTAATACAGCCAGCGGACATTATGAGCACCACGTCATGCCATTTGGACTCGCCAACTGTCTTCCAGGCTCTGCTAAACGATGTGCTCCAGGGCATGCTAAACCGTTTTGCGTTCGTCTACCTTAACGACATCCTGTTTTTTCCCGGTCTGCCCAAGAACACGTTCTTCATGTCAGACAAGGCCTTCAGCGCCTCCTGGACAATTCACAATTGTTTGTGAAAGTCAAGAAGTGTGAGTTCCACCGCTCTAACCAGTGGAGGCACTGGCTGGAAGAAGCAGAGCAGCCATTCTTGGTTTGGACTGATCATAAAAATTGGAATATCCCCGTACAGTTAAGCGCCTTAACTCCACGCAGGCCCAGAAGGCTTTATTGTTTACACGATTCAACTTCACCATTTCCTACTGCCCAGGGTCCAAAAATGTGAAGCCTGACACCCTCTCCTGCCTATACAATTTCTCTGCCACACACTTGGTCTCCAAAAACATTCTCCCTACCTCATGCCTTGCGGCTTCAGTGGGTTGGGGTATTGAAAGCTTGGTCCGCAAGGCACAACGTTACCAGCCTGAACCTAAGGAGGCCCGGCTAAACGGCTATTTTTCCCTAACTCAGTCCGGTCCTGTGTCCTGGAATGGGCTTATTCCTCCAGACTGACCTGTCATTCAGGTTCCTGTCATACCCTAGCCTTCCTCCAACAATGTTTTTGGTGGCCCACAATGGTTCCTGACATCTCTGCCTTCGTCGCCACGTGCACTGTGTGTGCTCAGAACAAGACTCCACGGCAAGCTCTTTCTGGCCTCCTTCAGCCACTACCTGTCCCTCATCGCCTCTGGTCCCATATCTCTCTGGACTTTGTCACTGGCCTCCCTCCATCTGATGGCAACACATCGGTTCTCCAAGGCCGCCCATTTCATCCCTCCCCCCAAACTGCCCTCTGTCAAGGAGACGGCCCAGTTTATGGTGCAGCACATCTTCCGGATCCATGTACTCCCGGTGTACAGGGTCTCCGACCGAGGTAACTGGTCTGGGTGGAGCATGCCCGGAACACACTTCCCTGTTCAGCCACGGGACTCTCCCCTTTTGAGTGTTCAAGGGGGTATCAGCCTCTTCTCTTCCCAGAAGAAGAGCAGGAGGTTAACGTACCCTCTGCCTAGACGTTTATCCGCCGCTGTCGACGTACCTGGAGAATAGCTCGGGCGCCAACCATCTGCCTCCTGTGTCTGCATTTGTGTCTCGACTTGTGCCCTTACAGCACGATAAAGCAGTCTTTGGCAAAACTGTAAATGTAAGGAATTCAAAGTAATGAACTTCTGTTATTTCTTATATATTATAATAATAATTTATTACATTTGTAAAGTGCTTTTCACTATAAAATAATAATCTCAAAGTGCATAAAAAAAGATAAACAAATCATGAACGCAACAATGAAAGTCTAGAAAGAAGGTTAGGCTCATAGAGATGAGTCTTAAGGCCTGCTTTAAAGGTAGTCAATGGAGATCAGCAAGTGAATAAAAGGTAACTGACAATATTATGCAAATCAGCAAATGTTTTACAAGTCTTATTTTTAACATCCTCATCCCCATTCATTATTGCACCTACTGTATAAGCAACAAAACACACAAGTCAACATAACAAAAATCTAACAATCAGGACAAAAAAGGTCACACTAATGTTTAGCTTATGTTTTAGGGTACAGACCTACAGGTAGTATGTTTTTACAAGCCTGTCTGATTTTAGCCATCCTAACTCCATACACAATAGGATTTAAAAGTGGCTGGCACATCAGATCAGATTCAAAAACTCAAGTCGCCCAAGTCATAGACTCTTTTCTCTGCTACCGCACAGCAAGCGGTACCGGCGTGCCAAGTTTAGGTCCAAAAGGCTCCTTAACACCTGCACCCCCAATCCATAAGACCCCCACCCCCTTTGATTTTACACTGCTTGCTACTCACGGTTTATTATTTATGCACAGTCACTTTACCCCCACCTACATGTACAAATGACCTCAACTAACCTGTACACCCGCACATTGACTCGGTACCGGTACCCCCGTATATAGCCTCGTTATTGTTATTTTATAGTGTTACTTTTTATTTTCACTTCAGATTATTTAGTAAATATTTGATTAACTTTATTTCTTGAACCGCATCGTTAGTTAAGGTCTTGTAAGTAAGCAATACACGGTAGTGTCTACACCATGTGACAAATACAATTTGATTTGACTTGATATGCGATTGTACACCGATGAAATAGTGTGTACCGTTGGAACATTGTTCATAGGCCTATCAAGTCTACTGTGGAGCAGAGTTAAGAAACAGACGAAAGAGAAGTTGAGCAGCGAGGCCAGATGAGGAGAACAGGTGCTGAAAGCTTTCTGTCTGGTCTCGATGGAAGATTTCCCAACTGTTTTTTTTCTCTTGTCAGGACCAGAAAGAAAGAAACTGCTCTCAGATGTTTTTTTATGCCTGATACATTACGTCAGTGTAACGGTTTTCTAGGTGTGGTGAAGGAGAGTCGGACCAAAACGCAGCGTGTAGATTGCGATCCATGTTTAATCAAAACAAACGTAACACTAATCGATACAATACACTACAAAACAATAAACGTAACGAAAACCGAAAACAGCCTATACTTGTCTCAACTAACACAGCGACAGGAACAAAGACACTAAGGACAATCACCCACGACTCAAAGAATATGGCTGCCTAAATATGGTTCCCAATCAGAGACAACGAAAACACCTGCCTCTGATTGAGAACCACTCAGAGCAGCCATAGACTTTAATACAGAATAACCCCACTAGCTACAATCCCAATACATACAACTGAAATAAAATAGCAAACTAGTTTAGGGTGTCTGTCAAGACAAAACACATGGCGTGACACTGGGGGGTTCTAGAAGAAGTGATGGGCAGCTGGCTAGATGGGGATCATAAAAGATGAGATCATTTGGACCAAGTGCTAAAAAGAACGGACAGAATATCCCATTAAACCAGGACCAAGCACAAAGGGTTTCTGGACATGGGAAGAAGTTTTTTCATTGGCGGACGGAAGGGATTATGGAGGACAACTGGAGCCTGGCTGAGCAGAGGGATGAGCCAGAGACTGTCAGGAGGCAATGGCCAGAAGTTGGGAGAGAGTGAGATGAGTGGAGATGTTGTGCAAGTGTGTTCTGTTCAACATCTGACCATCTGACCAGAGGATCCAGATAGAAGTCTGGTGCAACAGTCCCAGTCCGGTGCGTCATGCACTCCATCAGGAGCCTTCCTCTGCACTCCCAAGTCAGGTAACAGTCCAGATAAACACCTGCTCATGAAGTGTGTGTCACCAGTCTGGCGCCACCTGCCGGCCCCACGCATCAGGCCTCCAGTGCGCCTCCCCAGTCCAGAGTTTCAGGCGACAGTCCCCACTCCAGAGCTTCCGGCGACGGTTCCCAGTCCAGAGCTTCCGGCGATGGTCCCCAGTCCAGAGTTTCAGGCGACGGTCCCCACTCCAAAGCTCCTTCCGCCACAGTCCAGAGCTTCCGGCGATGGTCCCCAGTCCAGAGCTTCCGGCGATGTCCAGAGCCCCACAGTCCAGAGCTTCCGCGACGGTCCCCACTCCAGAGCTGGACGGTCCCCAGTCCAGAGCCCGGCGGTGGTTCCCAGAGCTTCCCAGCGATTCACAGTCCAGAGCTCCAAGAGCTTCACACAGTCCAGAGCTTCCGGCGACGGTCCCCACTCCAGAGCTTCCGGCGACGGTCCCCAGTCCAGAGCTTCCTGCGACGGTTCACAGTCCAGAGCTTCCTGCGACGGTTCACAGTCCAGAGCTTCCTGCGACGGTTCACAGTCCAGAGCTTCCGGCTACGTTTCACAGTCCGGAACCTCCAACGACGGTCCACAGTCTGGAACCTCCAACGATGGTGCACAGTCGGGAACCTCCTGAAACGGTCAATGGTCCGGAAGTCCTGCGACGGTCAACGGTCCGGAACCTCCAGCTCCATGGCCGGAGACTTCTCCGGCGCTGATGCCCAGTCTAAGCACGGCGTCCAGTCTAGCTCCAAGGCCAGAGTCTTCTTTTGCATTGGTGCCCAGTCCAGGTACAGGGGCCAGTCCCACTCCATGGCGGGAGCCTTCCCCTGCGCCGATGCCCAGTCCAGGCACGGCGCCCGGTCCAGCTCCATGGCTGGAGCCTTCTCCTGCGCCGGTGCTCAGTCCAGATACGGCGTCCAGTCCTGCTCCATGGCAGGAGCCTTCCTCTGCACTAATGTCCAGTCCAGATCTGGTCTCCAGTCCCGCTCCATGGCAGGAGCCATCCTTGATACCGAGGTCCAGTCCAGGCACAGTGTTCAGCCTGGGTCCATGGCTGGATCCGCAGGATGAGCAGGTTCTTCGGCCCGCATCAGAGCCACCACCAAAGATGGTGGATCCACGATCTGAGTGGGGGCTACAACCTGCACCAGATCTGCCACCGACACTAATCACCCTCCCTACCCTCCCCATTTGTTTCAGGTTTTGCGGCCGGAGTCCGCACCTTTGGAGGGGGGTACTGTCACACCCTGACCATAGAGAGCCTTTGTTTTTCTATGGTGTTGTAGGTCAGGGCGTGGGGTTCTAGTTTAGTTTTTCTATGTTGGTGTTTGGTATGATTCCCAATTAGAGGCAGCAGGCTATCGTTGTCTCTAATTGGGGATCATATTTAAGTAGCATTTTTTCCACCTGTGTTTTATGGGATATTGTATGTTACACCTCTTAGTTACGGTTCGTTGTTTGTTTCGTTCTTGCTTTATTGTTTTGTGTGTTTCACTAAATAAAGATGTGGAGCCCAGACCACGCTGCACGTTGGTCCGAGTATGCTTCAAACGAACGTGACAAAAATGTAGCGCTATATAGAGGCTAGTTTTCATCCTCTTAGCCTAATTGAAAGAATGATAACACTACCATTACTTTATCACAAAGGGAATGGCCAACAGTTTCTCTTACTGCTACTGCTTGAAGCTAAACATAGCCTATAAGACATTCAAAATACATCATTTCTAATTGTCAGAATATTAATATAGACAATTTTGGCAGAAAATGAATATATATTCAAATTGGAGAAAAATGTGTAGTATTTCAATTAAATTGAAATTCAGAATGGGATATTTCTGTTCATTGTTCTTTTATCTTGTTTATTAAATGTATATCACTCCAAATGTGTAGCCTACATTCAACCATACGTTCTAGTTACATGCATATAGCTGTTATTGCAAAAATGAAATAATGAATTTTATTCAAAGTGGTCTGTCATGATCGTTGTAAGGAGGAGACCAAGGTGCAGCGTGGTATACGTACATTCTTCTTTAATCAAGAACAAAACACTGAACCAACTAACAAAATAACGTTTTTTCACGTCTTTACAGTGCAGGATAGAAAAAGTATGTGAAACCTTGGATTTAATAATTGGTTGACCTCAAACAAATGTTTTCTGTATTTGCGGATCAGACCGGTGCAACAATCATGGTGTCACGCCCTGACCTTAGTTATCTTTGTTTTCTTTATTATTTTGGTTAGGTCAGGGTGTGACGAGGGTGGTATGTGCGTTTTTGTCTTGTCTAGGTTTTTTTTGTATTCTATGGTGTTTTGGTATGTCTAGGTATGTGTAGGTCTATGGTGGCCTGAGTTGGTTCCCAATCAGAGACAGCTGTTTATCGTTGTCTCTGATTGGGGATCCTATTTAAATTGCCATTTTGGTTTGGTGGGTTATTGTCTATGTGTAGTTGCATGTCAGCACTCGTGTTTATAGCTTCACATTTGTTTTGTTATTTTGTTTAGTGTTCTTCGTTTAAATAAAGAAGAATGTGTTCATCTCACGCTGCACCTTGGTCTCCTCGTTACGACGAACGTGACACATGAGGAATGATAGCAAGCTGTCCAGGCCCTGAGGCAGCAAAGCAGCCCCAAACCATGATGCTCCCTCCACCATACTTTACAGTTGGGAATCAGGTTTTTATGTTGCTGTTTTGTGATTTTTTTCTCTCCACACATAGTGTTGTGTGTTCCTTCCAAACAACACAACTAAGTTTCATCTGTCCACAGAATATGTTGCCAGTAGTGTTGTGGAACATCCAGGGGCTCTTTTGCGAACTTCAGACGTGCAGCCATGTTTTTTATGGACAGCAGTGGCTTCTTCCGTGGTGGTGTCCCATGAACCCTATTCTTTTTTAGTGTTTTACTTATCGTAGACTCGTCAACGGCGATGTTAGCATGTTCCAGTTATTTCTGTAAGTCTTTACCTGACACTCTAGGATTCTTCTTAACCTCACTGAGCATTCTGCACTGTGCTCTTGTAGTCATCTTTGCAGGGCAGCCACTCCTAAGGAGAGTAGCAACAGTGCTGAACTTTCTCCATCTATAGACAATTTGTCTTACCGTTGACTGATGAACATCAAGGCTTTTAGAGATATTTTTGTAACCCTTTCCAGCTTTATGCAAGTCAACAATTCTTAGTGATAGGTGTCCCGCTAGCGGGACATTGCAGGGCGCGCAATTCAAATAAATAATTGTAATATTAAACATTCATGAACATGCAAGATCTTATATAATAATAAAATACTTCTTTATATCCCAAAAAGTCTAGTTGGCGCCCCCGATATCAGTAATCCACTTGTTCAACATGCAGACAAAGGAGCCCAAAAAGCTACTGCTAAACTTTGTCCAAACATGTCAAACGATGTTTCTATTTAATCCTCAGGTACTCTAAAATGTAAATATACAATAATATTTCATACGGAAAGTAGTATGTTCAATAGGAAAGGAAAAATAGTTGTAACGGGTGTCGTCGTCTGATGAGGAAGAATTGGACCAAAGCGCAGTGTGGTAAGTGTTCATGACTTATTTAAACTGAACACTAGGACAAAATAACAAAGTGGAAACCGAAACAGTCCTGTCAGGTGCAGAAAACAACTACCCACAAAACATAGGTGGGAAAAAGCTACCTAAGTATGGTTCCCAATCAGAGACAACGATAGTCAGCTGTCCCTGATTAAGAACCATACCCGGCCAAAACAAAGAAATACAAAACATAGAAAAAATAACATAGAATGCCCACCCCAAATCACACCCTGACCAAACCAAAATAGAGACATACAATGCTCTCTAAGGTCAGGGCGTGACATTAGTAAGCCCTCTCCCTCGCGCACCAAAATACTATTCTTCCGGTGCTCTTCTCACGAAAACGCCAAATACTTGTTCGTTTTTCAAAAAACAAGCCTGCAACCTTGACTAAAGACCGATGACATCTAGTGGAAGCCATAGAAATTGCAACCTGGGAGACAGATTTACATAGAAACAATAGGTTCCCATAATAAGAGCCTGGGACCTTTAAAAAATTGTCTAGTTGGATTTTCATCTGATTTTCGCCTGCCATATCAATTCTGTTATAGTCTCAGACATTATTTTGACAGTTTTAGAAACATCAAAGTGTTTTCTATCCAATGCTACAAATTATATGCATAGGCTTGAGTAACAGGCAGTTTACTTTGGGCACGTCAGTCAGGTGGTAATACAGGAAACTAGACTTTATACCTATTTAATCTTAGGTCTCCTGAAATCTCTTTAGTTCGAGGCATGGTTCACATCAGACAATGCTTCTTATGAATAGAAAACTCTCAAATGTTGTGAGTGTTTTTTACAGGGCAGGGCAGCTCTAACCAACATCTCTAATCTCTTCTCATTGATTAGACTCCAGGTTAGCTAACTCCAGAGTCCAATTCTTTTTGGAGAAGTCATTAGCCTAGGGGTTCACATACTTTTTCCAACCCACACTGTGAATGTTTAAATTATGTGTTCAATATAGACAAGAAAAATACAATAATTGTGCGTTGTTAGTTGACGCCCACTATGTTTGTCTATTGTTTTGACTTAGATGAAGTTCAGATAAAATTGTATGACCAATTTATGCAGAAATCCAGGTTATTCCAAATGGTTCACATACTTTTTCTTACAACTGTATATAAAAATATAAATGAGTTGGGCAGACCAGACACCAGAGGGTGGTGCGGTCTGCCCAACTCATTTATATTTTTGCCATACCAGGCGGTGAGGATGCTCTCAATTGTGCATCTGTAAAAATGTGTGAGGGTCTTAGGGGCCAAGCCAAAGTCCTGTTGCGCTTTCTTCACCACACAGTCTGTGTGGGTGGACCATTTAAGATTGTCAATTATGTATACGCTGAGGAACTTTAAGTTTTTCAACTTCTCCACTGTGGTCCTGTGGATGGGGCATGCTCCCTCTGCTGTTTCCTGAAGTCCACAATCAGCTCCTTCGTTTTGTTGATGTTGAGGGAGAGGTTATTTTTCTGGCAGGCTGTCTCGTCATTGTTGGTAATCAGGTCTGCTACTGTGTCGTCTGCAAAGTTGATGATTGAGTTGGAGGCCTGTGTTACCCCGCAGTCATGGGTGAACAGGGAGTACAGGAGGGGGCTGATCATGCACCCTTGTGGGGCCCCTGGATCAGCGAAGTGGAGGTGTTGTTTCCTACCTTCACTTCCTGGGGGCAGCCCGTCAGGAAGTGCAGGACCCAGTTACACAGGGCGGGGTTCAGACCCAGGGCTGCGAGCTTAATGATGAGCATGGAGGGTACTATGGTGTTGAAGGCTGAGCTATTGTCAATGAACAGCATTCTTACATAGGTATACCTCTTGTCCAGATGGGATGTGGCAGTGTGCAGTGCGATGGCGATTGCATCGTCTGTGGATGTATTGGGGCGGTATGCAAATTGAAATGTGTATATGGTGACAGGTAGGGTAGAGGTGATATGATCCTTAACTAGCCTCTCAAAGCACTTTATGATGACAGAAGTGGGTGCTACGGGGCGATAGTCATTTAGTTCAGTGACCTTCCTTTGGTACAGGAACAATGGTGGACATATTGAAGCAAGTGGGGACAGCATACTGGGATAGGGAGAGATTGAATATTTCCGTAAACACTCCAGTCACCTGGTCTGTGCGTCTGGGCCGGGCAGCCTTGAGAGAACTAACATGCTTAAATGTCTTACTCATGTCGGCCACGGAGAATGAGAGCTCACAGTCCTTGGGAGCGGGCCGCGTCGGTGACACTGTGTTATCGTCAAAGCTGGTGAAGAAGGTGTTCAGCTTGTCCGGGAGCAAGATGCCGGTGTCCGCGACGTGCCTGGTTTTCCCTTTGTAATCCATGATTGTCTGTAGACCCTGCCACATACATCTTGTGTCTGAGCCGTTGAATTGCGACTTTGTCTCTGTACTGACATTTTGCCTGTTGATTGATTTACGGAGAGAATAACTACACTGTTTGTGTTCGACCATAATCCCAGTCACCTTGCCATGGTTAAATGCGATGGTTCCCACTTCAGTTTTGTGCGAATGATGCCATCTATCCACAGTTTCTGGTCTATACACTTCCTGATGAAATCAGTCACCATTTCCGTAGATACGTAAAGGTTTTTCTCAGAGGCTACCCGGAACATATCCCCGTCCGCGTAATCAAAACAATCTTGAAGCATGGATTCTGATTGGTCAGACCAGAGTTGAATAGACCTTAGCATGGGTACTTCCTGTTTGAGTTTCTGCCTATAGAAAGGAATGAGCTAAATTGAGTTTTGATCTGATTTGCTGAAAGGAGGGCAGGGGAGGCCCTTGTAGGTTGAGGGTTTTAGCAGAGCGAGTTCTACAGTCAATGTGTTGAAAGAACTTCGGGAAGTGTTTTCCTCAAATTTGCTTTGTTAAAATCACCCGCTACAATAAATTCAGCCTCGGGATATGTGGTTTCCAGTTTGCACAAAGTCCAGTGTAGTTCCTTTAGGGCCGTCATGGTATTGCCTTGAGGGAGAATATACACGGCTGTGACTATAACCGAAGATTATTCTCTTGAGAGGTAATATGGTTGGCATTTGATTGTGAGGTGTTCTAGGTCGGGTGAACAAAAGGACTTGAGTTTTCAAATTCACACCATGAGTGGTTAATCATGAAACATTACCGCCTTTCTTCTTCCTTGAGAGTTCTTTATCCCTGTCTGTGCGATGTACTGAGAACCCAGCTGGCTGTATGAACGAGGACGGTATTTCCAGAGAGAGACAGGATTCCGTGAAACAAAGTATGTTACAGTCCCTGATGTGTCTCTGGAAAGAGATCCTCGCCCTGAGCTTGTCTATTATATTGTCCAGAGACTGAACATTAGTGAGTAATACACTAGGACGCATCTGATGGTGCGCACGCCTCCTGAGTCGGACCACAAATCCACTCCGAATACCTCTTCTCCGAATACTTCTTGGGGCATCCTCTGAGACAAGTTCAATTGCCCTGGGGGTAGGAACAAAGAATCCAATTCAGGAAATTCCTGGTCGTAATGTTGGTGAGTTACCACTGAAATCCAAAAGTTATTTCTGGCTGTATGTAATAACACTAATAATGTAAGAAATAACTCACAAAAAAATACTGCAAAGTTGCTTTGGCGCTAGAAGCAGAGCTGCCATGTCTGTTGGCGCCATCTTTATACTATACTTCACAATAATTTTGTGGTTGAACTTATTTTCTTAAAGCCGCAGTGCCCCATCAAAGTTAAGTTACACTTTCAAACTTGGTGAAATTGCATGGCAGGTGAGCATTTTACATATAGAATGAAGTCTTTGTTAGACCCCCACGGGTGGCTGAATACATATGAATTACTAGAAAATATGTAACTTTAACAAGAAACTCAATACAGAGAATTTGAAATCCTTTTAATTTTACTTGCACTTGTATGTGCTACTCTATTGTTGCAAAACAAACATTGTTGCAAAACAAACATAGCTACCCCTGCCACTGAAATAAAATAGTTAAAAACTAGTTTGAGGTGTCTCTTATTGAACTTTGCACTTTTGTTGAACCCAATGCTGCAATAATGTAGATCTGTATAGTAGGCTATTTTACATCCTGTTATTTAAGCTACTAGAAAAAAATAGTAACACTATCACTACATCAGAGAGGGAAGGTGTAACGGTTTTCTTCTGGTGAAAGAGAGGCGGACCAAAATGCAGCGTGGTGGTTATTCATGTTTTTAATAAAGACGACTATACATGAACAGACTAAACAAAATAAGAAAAGTGAAAACCTAAACAGTCCTATCTGGTGCAAACACGGAGACAGGAACAATCACCCACAAAACCCAACACAAAACAGGCTACCTAAATATGGTTCCCAATCAGAGACAATGACTAACACCTGCCTCTGATTGAGAACCATATCAGGCCAAACATAGAAATAGACAAACCAGACACACAACATAGAATGCCCACCCAGCTCACGTCCTGACCAACACTAAAACAAGGAAAACACATACGAACGATGGACAGAACGTGACAGAACCACCCCCCCCCCCCCAAGGTGCGGACTCCGAACGCACAACCTAAACCTATAGGGGAGGGTCTGGGTGGGCATCTGTCCGCGGTGGCGGCTCTGGCGCTGGACGTGGACCCCACTCCATAATTAGCTTAGTCCACCTCCTTGGCGACCCTCGCCGCTAACCTTGGCCTAGGAAACATACCAACGGGCCCCACTGGACTGAGGTAGCTCGGGACTGAGGGGAAGCTCGGGACTGAGGGGAAGCTCGGGAGTGAGAGGAAGCTCGGGAGTGAGAGGAAGCTCGGGAGTGAGAGGAAGCTCAGGCAGGTTGATGGATCTACCAGATCCTGGCTGGCTGGTGGTTCCGGCAGATCCTGGCTGACTGGTGGATCCTGGCTGACTGGCGGATCTGGCAGATCCTGGCTGACTGGCGGATCCTGGCCAACTGGCAGATCCTAGCCGACTGGCAGATCCTGACCAACTGGCAGATCCTGGCCAACTGGCAGTTCTGGCAGATCCTGGCTGACTGGCAGATCCTGGCTGACTGGCAGATCCTGGCCGACTGGCAGATCCTGGCCGACTGGAAGTTCTGGCGGATCCTGGCAGACTGGCAGATCCTGGCAGACTGGCGGATCCTGGCTGACTGGCGGATCCTGGCTGACTGGCGGATACTGGCCGACTGGCAGTTCAGACGGCGCTGGGCAGACGGGTAGCTCAGACGGCGCTGGGCAGACGGGTAGCTCAGACGGCGCTGGGCAGACTGGAGAAAAAGGCTCTGGCAGCGCTGGACTGAGGAGCACTGGCGCCTCTGGCATGAGGGGCGGTAGCTCTGACAGCGCCGGACAGGTGGGAGACTCTGGCTGCGCTGGAGAGGAGGAAGGCTCCGGCAGCGCTGGACAGGCGGGACGCACTGTAGGCCTGATGCGTGGTGCTGGCACTGGTGGTACTGGGCCACGCACCTCCGGGTGAGTGCAAGGAACAGGACACACCGGGTTGTGAAGGTGTACTGGAGACCTGGTGTGTATAGCCGGCATCAAATCCCCCGGAACTCCAACACACGTTTCAGGCTGAGTACGAGGAACTGACACGGGTGACATCGGACAGCTAACACGCTCCTCAGGGCGAATGCCGTGCATACTATGCCAAACCAAAAGCTTTCTTTCTACTCTGTCCAATACATCCTCCACACTCTCAGACTCAGCACTCTGCTTCGCCGACAGCTCCAATTCCATCCATGGCTCCTTACGGTAAACAGGGGGAGTTGGCTCAGGTCTGACTCCTGACTCTGCCACACTCTCCCTGTGCCTCCCCCCAATACATTTTTGGGGGTGCCTCTCGGGCTTCCAGCCGCTCTGCCATGCTAGCTCCTCATAATGCCGCCTCTCTGCTTTCGCTGCCTCCAGCTCGGCTTTGGGGCGGCAATATTCCCCTGGCTCTGACCAGGGTCCTTTTCCGTCAAGGATCTCCTCCCAAGTCCATTTATCCAAATAGTGCACCCTCTCCCACTGCTGCTGCTGCCTCTGTTGCTTCTCCTGCTGCTGCCTTTGCTGCTGCTGCTGTTGCTCCTGCTGCACCTGTCGCTTCTCCTGCTGCTGCTGTTGCCTCTGTTTACCACGCCGCTTGGTCCTTGATTGGTGGGTGATTCTGTAACGGTTTTCTTCTGGTGAAAGAGAGGCGGACCAAAATGCAGCGTGGTGGTTATTCATGTTTTTAATAAAGACGACTATACATGAACAGACTAAACAAAACAAGAAAAGTGAAAACCTAAACAGTCCTATCTGGTGCAAACACGGAGACAGGAACAATCACCCACAAAACCCAACACAAAACAGGCTACCTAAATATGGTTCCCAATCAGAGACAATGACTAACACCTGCCTCTGATTGAGAACCATATCAGGCCAAACATAGAAATAGACAAACCAGACACACAACATAGAATGCCCACCCAGCTCACGTCCTGACCAACACTAAAACAAGGAAAACACATACGAACGATGGACAGAACGTGACAGAAGGGCCAAAAAAGCTTCAGTCAATGGTTGGCTCGTCAATATGTCAATCCAACTTAACATGCAAGGTTTGTCCAATGACAAGTGTAAATCATTTGATTTGCCTGAAGCTTTACATAGCCTAACTCATACCCCTGCTTAAACAATCATTCTTACCATCATAAAACAGTGAAAATACATCATTTTCAACTGTCAGAATATGAATATATATGTTAAACTTGGATTTTAAAAATGTAGTGATTAAATTCAATAGAAATTCACAATGTCATATTTCTGTTCAGTATTTCTTGTATCTTGTTTATGCATGTTATATCACCCTAAATGTGTAGCCTACATTCAACCATACAGCACTTTCTTCATGCATATTAATGTTAATGCATCCATGGAATGATGAATTTTCTTCCAAAGTGTTTGTGAATCTACATTTATTTTGAGATACACTGAGGAGGCCTGGTTATAAACACATAGATGTGTTATAAAAAAAAACGATAAAAAAATGGGATTTGTGTAAACACAAGCATTATTGACATCATTTTTTTCAGAATTAAGAATAAAGCAACCAGTGGAAAAATATATATTGAAAGAGTGGCTTTCCATATTGTTATTCTTCTTTAGAAATAAGTAGTCACAAATTTGTTCTATCAATTTCACCCTATAAACTTTATAGTGCACTACTTTGGCTCTGGTCATAAGTAGTGAACTATTGCAGACTTGTTTACGTGTTGCTGTGCTTTTTGTTGCCAACCTTACTTTGCTACATGACAACGTTACGGTTTTTACTTTTTAAATACCCTTTATATTTTTGGGTTTTCCCTCAACTTTTTTTTCCATTCAACCTTTTTACTCCGGACGCTTTACTGGACATGGTTCATCAGGACCTCCAACAGCCGAAGCTAAGTAGTTACATTAACATGATGCCTTCTAATTGCAGTCGCTGTACTCATAATATACAGGAGAATGATCGTCATACAGCGGGGATAGCTGTGCAGCAAGCCCAGCTTCAGACGCAATCGTTAGGCAAGGGTAATTTCAGTGTAGGAAAGGATGAAACCGCGTCTGTGCCACCAGTAAGTATAGATAGTAACGTTAGTTCAAATCCCCTCGCACGGTCCCGCAGCCGGACAACTTTCACACGTTTTCTGAAGGGAAATGCTGTAGGAATGCTCAACCAGTGTGGCTCATTCAGCCGACAGAAACTTTCAACCGGTTTTCCCCATTAACTAATCACTGATCATAGTCTTGATTTGATTGGCCTGACTGAAACATGGCTTAAGCCTGATGAATTTACTGTGTTAAATGAGGCCTCACCTCCTGGCTACACAAGTGACCATATCCCCCGTGCATCCCGCAAAGGCGGAGGTGTTGCTAACATTTACGATAGCAAATTTCAATTTACAAAAAAAATACGTTTTCGTCTTTTGAGCTTCTAGTCATGAAATCTATGCAGCCTACTCAATCACTTTTTATAGCTACTGTTTACAGGCCTCCTGGGCCATATACAGCGTTCCTCATTGAGTTCCCTGAATTCCTATCGGACCTTGTAGTCATAGCAGATAATATTCTAATCTTTGGTGCCTTTAATATTCACAGGGAAAAGTCCACAGACCCACTCCAAAAGGCTTTCGGAGCCATCATCGACTCAGTGGGTTTTGTCCACATGTCTCTGGACCTACTCACTGTCACAGTCATACTCTGGACCTAGTTTTGTCCCATGGAATAAATGTTGTGGATCTTAATGTTTTTCCTTATAATCCTGGACTATCGGACCACCATTTTATTATGTTTGCAATTGCAACAAATAATCTGCTCAGACCCCAACCAAGGAACATCAAAAGTCATGCTATAAATTCACAGACAACACAAAGATTCCTTGATGTCCTTCCAGACTCCCTCTGTCTACCCAAGGATGCCAGAGGACAAAAATCAGTTAACCACCTAACTGAGGAACTCAATTTAACCTTGCGCAATACCCTAGATGCAGTTGCACCCCTAAAAACTAAAAACATTTCTCATAAGAAACTAGATCCCTGGTATATAGAAAATAACCGAGCTCTGAAGCAAGCTTCCAGAAAATAGGAACGGAAATGGCGCCACACCAAACTGGAAGTCTTCCGACTAGCTTGGAAAGACGGTACCGTGCAGTATCGAAGAGCCCTTACTGTTGCTCGATCATCCTATTTTTCCATCTTAATTGAGGAAAATAAGAACAATCCGAAATTCCTTTTTGATGCTGAAACTGATACTACAAAGCTAATTAACTAAAAAGCAGCATTCCCCAAGAGAGGGTGGCTTTCACTTCAGCAGTAATAAATTCATGAACTTCTTTGAGGAAAAGATCATGATTATTAGAAAGCAAATTACGGACTCCTCTTTAAATCTGCATATTCCTTCAAAGCTCAGTTGTCCTGAGTCTGCACAACTCTGCCAGGACCTAGGATCAAGAGAGACACTCAAGTGTTTTAGTACTATATCTCTTGACACAATGATGAAAATAATCATGGCCTCTAAACCTTCAAGCTGCATACTGGACCCTATTCCAACTAAACTACTGAAAGAGCTGCTTCCTGTGCTTGGCCCTCCTATGTTGAACATAATAAACGGCTCTCTATCCACCGTATGTGTCCCAAACTCACTAAAAGTGGCAGTAATGGTATAAAAAAACTATCGGCCTATATCGAATCTTCCATTCCTTTCAAAGTTTTTAGAAAAGGCTGTTGCGCAGCGACTCACTGCCTTCCTGAAGACAAACAATGTATACGAAATGTTTTTAGACCCCATCATAGCACTGAGACTGCACTTGTGAAGGTGGTAAATTACCTTTTAATGGCATCAGACCGAGGCTCTGCATCTGTATCATTGTAAAAATCAGAAACTTTCTGTCCAAATATTATGCAGAAAAATTAATCCATGCTTTTGTCACTTCTAGGTTAGACTACTGCAATGCTCTACTTTCCGGCTACCCGGATAAAGCACAAAATAAACTTCAGTTAGTGCTAAATACGGCTGCTGGAATCCTGACTAGAACCAAAAAAAATCATCATATTACTCCAGTGCTAGCCTCCCTACACTGCCTTCCTGTCAAGGCAAGGGCTGATTTCAAGGTTTTACTGCTAACCTACAAAGCATTACATGGGCTTGCTCCTACCTATCTCTCTGATTTGGTCCTGCCGTACATACCTACACGTACGTTACGGTCACAAGACGCAGGCCTCCTAATTGTACCTAGAATTTCTAAGCAAACAGCTGGAGGCAGGGCTTTCTCCTATAGAGCTAAATTTTTATGGAAAGGTCTGCCTACCCATGTGAGAGATGCAAACTCGGTCTCAACATTTAAGTCTTTACTGAAGACTCATCTCTTCAGTGGGTCATATGATTGAGTGTAGTCTGGCCCAGGAGTGTGAAGGTGAACGGAAAGGCTCTGGAGCAACGAACCGCCCTTGCTGTCTCTGCCTGGCCGGTTCCCCTCTTTCCACTGGGATTCTCTGCCTCTAACCCTATTACAGGGGCTGAGTCACTGGCTTACTAGGGCTCTTCCATCCCGTCCCTAGGAGGGGTGCGTCACTTGAGTGGGTTGAGTCACTGATGTGATCTTCCTATCTGGGTTGGCACCCCCCCCCCCCCCCCCCCTGGGTTGTGCCGTGGCGGAGATCTTTGTGGGCTATACTCGGCCTTGTCTCAGGATGGTAAGTTGGTGGTTGAAGATATCCCTCTAGTGGTGTGGGGGCTGTGCTTTGGCAAAGGGGGTGGGGTTATATCCTTCCTGTTTGGCCCTGTCTGGGGGTGTCATCGGATGGGGCTACAGTGCCTCCTGACCCCTTCTGTCTCAGCCTCCAGTATTTATGCTGCAGTAGTTTGTGTCGGGGGGCTAGGGTCAGTTTGTTATATCTGGAGTACTTCTCCTGTCCTATCCGGTGTCCTGTGTCAACTTAACCTCTTCAACCTATGGGTGTGCTATGTCATTATTGGATAAAAAGACGTGCCCGTTTTAAGCGCAATATTTTGTCATGAAAAGATGCTCGACTATGCATGGAATTGACAGCCTTGGAAAGACAAAACTCTGACGTTTCCAAAACTGCAAAGATATTATCTGTGAGTGCCCCAGAACTAATGCTACAGGCGAAACCAAGATGAAGTTTCATACTGGAAATGCCCCAGATTCTGAAGGCGCTGTGTTCCAATGTCTCCTTATATGGCTGTCAATGCTCCAGGAATGAGCCTGCGTTTTGTGTCGTTTCTCCAAGGTGTCTGCAGCATTGTGACGTGTTTGTAGGCATATCATTGGAAGATTGACCATAAGAGACTACATTTACCTGGTGTCCAGCCCGGTGTCCTGTGTCGAAATTATTGCGTAATCTGTAGGTCCATGCGCGTTCCATTTCTTCAGAAGAGAAAGTCAACTGCCACGAAAGATTTTATCGTCGATAGATATGTGAAAAACACCTTGAGGATTGATTCTAAACATCGGTTTGCCATGTTTCTGTCGATATTATGGAGTTAATTTGGAAAAAAGTTAGCGTTTTAATGACTTAATATTATTATTATATATTTTTTTTCCTTACCCAAACGTGATGAACAAAACGGAGCGATTAGTCCTAAACAAATAATATTTTTTGTAAAAACGGAACATTTGCTATCTAACTGAGAGTCTCCTCATTGAAAACATCTGAAGTTCTTCAAAGGTAAATGATTTTATTTGAATCCTTTTCTGGTTTTTGTGAAAATGTTGCATGATGAAAGACAGGCATAATCCTATGCTAGGCTATCAATACTGTTACACAAATGCTTGTTGAGCTATGGTTCAAAAGCATATTTTGAAAATCTGAGATGACAGTGTTGTTAACAAAAGGCTAAGCTTGAGAGCAAATAGATTAATTTCATTTCATTTGCGATTTTCATGAATAGTTAACGTTGTGTTATGCTAATGAGCTTGCGGATAGATTTACACAATCCTGGATACAGGTTTTTTTTCGTAGCTAAACGTGACGCAGAAAAAGGAGCGATTTGTCCTAAACAAATAATCTTTCAGGAAAAACTGAACATTTGCTATCTGAGAGTCTCCTCATTAAAACATCCGAAGTTCTTCAAAGGTAAATGATTTTATTTGAATGCTTTTCTGGTTTTTGTGAAAATGTTGCATGCTGAAAGAGAGGCATAATCCTATGCTAGGCTATCAATACTGTTACACAAATGCTTGTTTATCTATGGTTCAAAAGCATATTTTGAAAATCTGAGATGACAGTGTTGTTAACAAAAGGCTAAGCTTGAGAGCAAATAGATTAATTTCATTTAATTTGCGATTTTCAAGAATAGTTAACGTTGTGTTATGCTAATGAGCTTGCGGATAGATTTACACAATCCTGGATACAGGTTTTTTTTCGTAGCTAAACGTGACGCAGAAAACGGAGCGATTTGTCCTAAACAAATAATCGTTCAGGAAAAACTGAACATTTGCTATCCGAGAGTCTCCTCATTGAAAACATCCGAAGTTCTTCAAAGGTAAATGATTTTATTTGAATGCTTTTCTGGTTTTTGTGAAAATGTTGCCTGCTGAATGCTAACGCTAAATGCTACGCTAAATGCTACGTTAGCTATCAATACTGTTACACAAATGCTTGTTTTGCAATGGTTGAGAAGTATATTTTGAAAATCTGAGATGACAGTGTTGTTAACAAAAGGCTAAGCTTGAGAGCAAATAGATTAATTTCATTTCATTTGCGATTTTCATGAATAGTTAACGTTGCGTTATGGTAATGAGCTTGAGGCTGTAGTCACGATACCGGACGCAAGAAGCAAGAAGTTAAGTATGCTCTCTCTAATTCTCTCTCTCTCTTTCTTTCTCTCTCTCGGAGGACCTGAGCCCTAGGACCATGCCTCAGGACTACCTGACATGACTCCTTGCTGTCCCCAGTCCACCTGGCCGTGCTGCTTATCCAGTTTCAACTGTTCTGCCTGTGATTATTAGTATTTGACCATGCTGGTCATTTATGAACATTTGAACATCTTGCTGTTTGGGGTTTTAGGCTGGGTTTCTGTACAGCACTTTAAGATATCAGCTGATGTACGAAGGGCTATATAAATACATTTGATTTGATTTGTGGTGGTTAATTTCTTTACTATCAAATAAGGAGAGACAAACTTATCACACAAGTCAGAGTTATACTTAAACTAAATCTTTAATAAGAGCTTTGCAATATCAATGACTTTCAACTATTCACCATTTCCAATGATCCATTGAGAGTGATAAAACAAAAGTACCCAAGATACAAGATACACCCCTTTCAACCTACATGATGAGCAACAGATACATAGAATGGTCACACGGTTAAGGTTTGTATGAAATATATCTATAATACATAGCAGACAGCATCTGCTGTGTCAACAGTTTTCATTGTATAGACCAGTGTCTGGCCCTCCGACTCCAAACTGGAACCATCTCTCCCTGGTACGGTATAGAACAGAAACATTAACTCATGTTCTCTGGAATGCTCATTAGGTTTTATCACCCAAAGACATCGTAAATCTCCTCTGTCAGTGTTATCTCATAGAGGCCCATCCTCAGTAGAACACACAGAATACTCTATTCTGTTGGGAAAAAAACAACAATTATAATGCAATACAAGCATTATAACATATCCTTGACAATATGCTGGGAATAGGGTGCCATTTGGGATGCCTTCAAGTGTTTCCTGCTCTGGAAGTCTGCTACAATTACTCTATTCTTATAATATTTGTATATCACAGAAGATGGCGAAAGGCAGGGGCACAACTTTCACTGGGAATGGTGGGGGACGTGACCCCCCCACATTCTGGGTGCCTTATGGAATATTACATGACAAAAGGGGTCTATATTGAACACATTAAATTAATTTTTGTCAAATAGTCACAAATATATATATATTTTTCATGGTACATGTGTCACGTTCGTCATAACGAGGAGACCAAGGCGCAGAGCGATTGGAATACATTCTTCTTTTATTTAACAAAGAACACTTAAACAAACTAACAAAACAACAAAATGAACGTGAAGCTATAAACAACTAGTGCTGACATGCAACTACACATAGATAATAACCCACAAAACCAAAATGGAAAATGGCAACCTAAACCAACGATAAACAGCTGTCTCTGATTGGGAACCAATTCAGGCCACCATAGACCTACAAATTACCTAGACTAACAAACACCCCTAGACATACAAAAACCCTAGACAGGACAAAAACACATATACCCACCCTCGTCACACCCTGACCTGACCAAAATAATACAGAAAACATACATAACTAAGGTCAGGGAATGACAATATCCCCCCCCAAAGGTGTAGACTCCCGGCCGCAAACCTAAACCTATATGGGAGGCTCTCGGTGGGCATCTAACCTCGGTGGCAACTCTGGTTCTGGACGCCGCCCCCCTTCTTTACCCTGATTCCTCTCTTGTAGCACTGATCCATGGATCATCGTCGGAGGCTCTGAACTGCGGATCCTCGCTGTAGGCCCCGGGCTGGGGACCCTCGCTGCGTGGATCATAGCCAGATGTTCTGGACTGGGGACCGTCGCTGGAGACCCCGGACTGGCGACCGTCGCTGGAGACCCCGGACTGAGGACCGTCGCTGGAGACCCCGGGCTGGGGACCGTCGCTGGAGACCCCGGACGCTCTGGACTGGGTACTGTCGCCGGACGCTCTGGACTGCCGAGGCGCACTGTAGGCCTGGTGCATGGTGCCGGCACTGGTGGTACCGGGCTGGTGACACGCACCTCAGGGCGAGTACGAGGAGCAGGAACAGGGCGTACTGGAATGCCGATGCGCACTGTAGGCCTGGTGCATGGTGCCGGCACTGGTGGTACCGGGCTGGTGACACGCACCTCAGGGCGAGTGCGAGGAGGAGGAACAGGACGTACTGGACTGTGGAGGTGCACTGGAGGTCTGGAGTGTAGAGCTGACACAACCTAACACAACCTTTTCGCCTTGCAAATGCAGGGCACTGGCACAGGACGCACTGGCCTGTGCAGACTCACCCTGAGACACAGAACGCAGAGCCAGCGCAGGATATCCTGGTCCAAGGAGATATACTGGAGACCAGGAGCGCT
This sequence comes from Oncorhynchus nerka, assembly GCF_034236695.1. NCBI lineage: Eukaryota > Metazoa > Chordata > Actinopteri > Salmoniformes > Salmonidae > Oncorhynchus > Oncorhynchus nerka. Next base: position 39,989,000 of record NC_088406.1, read on the forward strand.
GAGCTGGCACCCTCCTTCCTGGCTGGAAGCTCTATTCCAGTGTGCTCTATTCCAGCTCCTTGCATTGGCCGGGCTAGAATGGGCATCCAGCCAGGAAGGAGGGTGCCGGCTCAGCGCTCCTGGAGACACTGGAGACACCGTGCGCATCTCTGCATAACACGGTGCCTGACCAGTAACACGCTCCCCACAGTAAGCACGAGGAGTAGGCTCAGGTCTCTGACCTGACTCATGCAATCTCCTCGTGGGCCTCCCCCCAACAAATTATTGTGGCTGCCTTTCGGGCTTCCGTGCTAGCCGTGCACCTTCATATCGTCACTGTTCCTCTATTCTCTGGTGTTTCTCCTCGTAGTATCGCCGTTCCGCTTTCGCTGCCTCTAACTCCTCCTTCGGACGGCGATACTCCCCGGCTGTGTCCAGGGTCCTGCTCCATCTAATATCTCCTCCCAGGTCCATTTCCCCATTAAGCGCTGTTCCTCCTTTTCACGCTGCTTGGTCCTTGTTTGGTGGGTTATTCTGTCACGTTCGTCATAACGAGGAGACCAAGGCGCTGCATGATTGGAATACATTCTTCTTTTATTTAACGAAGAACACTGAAACAAACTAACAACCAATTCAGGCCACCATAGAGCTACAAATGATCTAGACTAACAAACACCCCTAGACAGGACAAAAACCCTAGACAGGACAAAAACACATATACCCATCCTCGTCACACCCTGACCTGAAAACATAGATAACTAAGGTCAGGGCGTGACAACATGAGACACAGATTCACACCTGTCTCAATGAGGAGGCCGCAGGGATGCCACGGTCCAAGAATATGGGGATTGTGGCTCAGATGCACAGGGCTTGTCTCTCTACAGAATACGCTCTCTCCCGCCATTTTGTGGGTATTCATTGTTTCATAACTACATTGTGTGCATTGTTTGCTATGTCTATCAATTCCCCATTACAAATTTCACTAGTAGTAGCCTGCATTTACTGTCAATTCACATAATTACTAATCTGCAATGTTTATTTGGTTACGGTACGTTCTGTTAATGGATTGAATATATTATTATTACAGTTATCTACTATTCTCAATGTCAGAGTGGACATGTGTTTTGCAAAACTCACAACCTATGATCCACATGTGAGAAACAAGTTTTGGTTTATTCCATTCGATTTACGAGTTTTGTCAATTTATTCATAGATTTGTGTTTGAATCTCTCCTGTCAATGTTTAGTAAGGACGCGCACTTGTGTCTTTGCTGTCATTAATGTGTTTGACTGTTATTTTATAAAATCAATTAACTACATTTAATTATTACGCAATAAAAATAACCATTTAACAATTAATTAAGTAGTAATCTGGGACACCACGGAACAAGTTTATTTAAAGAGTTACCATTTTCCGAATTAACTCTTAAAGATCTCTTACATTAGTCACAGTCAATTCATTCATTCTTATTTAACTCCAGTCTCATTCTGAATGTCGTTGACTTCAAATATGCACGAACCCTAGCATAAATGATGAATCAACAATATACAAATTGGCTTAATTATTTATTTACTAACTAACTAAATAATCACACAGAATGACATAAACACACAAACAGGATAGCTTACACATTGATTACTAACCCGATATGATGGCTTGTTACAAAAATGAAAAGGAAGGGGCATGTTAGAAAGAGCGGGGGAAGAGACAAAAGACTTCACTATGCTCATGCAAATGCAAATACTTTGCACATGAACGGCCGCTCATTCGAAAATAATTGCAATGTACATATTTACGTGTGTATGTCTTGTCCGTCTGGGGAGTAACTCGACAGAAATCTCTGGTTTCCTGCAGGTATTTCCGACCATCATACAACTATGGTGGGAGAGAGAGTGAGAGAGGGGGGGAACTTGGCGCCTATGATCCGTACCCAAAAGGGCAAGGCAATGACACCTGATTACGTATATAGAAGTACGACTAGTCTACCTGGCCTGTGTGTAAATGTAGGCCTATAAATGTGCCCATTTGGTGATGTCTGATAGTATTTCTGATTGTTTTAACTCACCACTACTAATGAACTGTGGAGCTTCTCAAAGTATTTTTTCTTCACCTCAAACAGCAAGTAAACAAAGTCTGTTTTTAGAATCAATTGAGAATGACAATAGTTCCTCAAAGTGATAGAACAATATTTCCATCTCTCTCTTTCGATAACCAATTGGCATGAAATGGAAAAATGTAATGCTCTGATCCAGTTGAAACGTCATAAAATACCTGAGCCAGTTGATAGTTGATACAATGTTAGAGTTCGTTGAAGACAGGTCATGCCTAGAAAATGTGATTTATAGGATATTTATATTCATCAGGATATTTCTCAATGTTTTTATGTGTTGGCTTTATGTAGACTTTTTTTTACATAGTTGGCAGTGGCAATAAAAGTTACTTTTAGATTTGTATTTAGATTACTATTGTAGAATGTAGATTAACCACAGACAATTATTTTAAGATACAAAGACTATTATAAATTAAATGAAAGTGTTCCACGATATTTGCCTTTGAAAATCATAACTCTCACGCAGGTTGGTAGAAATGGTAAGATAAAAAGGCACATCAGATGTGTCTGTATATGGAAAAATACATGTTTTAAAATCTAGACAGATTGATTGATCGAAAGAAAAGACTATGCTTGGTTGACCAAGATTTTTGTTGTTGTCGTGTACAGCACTAGTAGAAATGCAGGAAATTAGCATTAGATGCCCCAGAAAATGTAGGGAGGGCCCCCAGACCCCCTGCCAGGTTATGTCCCCCTCCCTACACTTCTAAAACCAAAGTTGCGGAACTTGCGAAAGGTATCAAGAATTGGGCGCCATTTAACCATGCAACAGTTTAGCAGATTTAACTTTTATTTTTGTTGACTTCTGATATGACGAAGTCTCCCTGTTGTGTAAGATCATGTAACTAACGTTTCATATCAATGATTTTATGTGCATTACACTTTCTAAAAACTGCCCTTCGAATCTGCTGGAGGTTAAGTCCATATATGACAGGGTTAAAGACAGGTGGTATAACAAGGAATTGTACGGCCATTGCATTACGCATATTTAGAGTTATATTTACATTATTCCACCCTTGCAACGTGTCAAACAGGGTCACTGTGATGAAAATAAATATTGTTATTAAATGTGGCACACATGTCTGTGTGAACTTAATCCTTCCCTTAGACGACTTTACACAAGTCCTTACAATCTGACAGTAAGAAAATACAATGAAAAGTAACTGTAAAACATGAACCAAAATCATACATTTGTTCAAAATCTGATTGAAGGTTATGGGTAAACATGCATGTTTCAGTATAGACGGATTGTCACAGAAGATCTTATCAATGCGAGATCCACACAAAGGAAGTCTGGCGGTTAAAATAAGTGCTATTAGTGATATAAATAAAGGATAACACCAAGACAATAATAGTAACTTTCTAACAGTTAAAGATGTCACAATGTTATGATATAGTAGTGGTCTGCATATTGCCACATACCTGTCGTAAGACATCACTGTCAGAGTAGACATTTCACACAGGACAGATGTGTATATGACATAGGTTTGAGTCAAACATCCACCATAAGATATCACCTGAACATCTGACTGAAGGTCCAGTAACAACTTGGGGTAGAAACCAGCAGTTCCATACAATCCATTGACACATAAACTACACAGAAAGATATACATGGGCTCATGGAGACCTTTCTCCTGAATGATTGTTATGATCATAGTCAGATTCACAGTGATGATGAGAAGGTATGTGACAAGAGACAAGAAAAAATAAATAGATTTGTTGTTAAATGTCTCTTGTAAGCCAAAGAGATAAAATAACTTTACTTGTGTTGAGTTCTCCATAGCTTTTGTTAATTTTCTTCCTCTGCACAATGCAAAAATTCTTAGTCCTTACAAGGCTTCAGTGTGTTTGGAGGTGAACAAATTCAAGTGCGAATCACTTAACAAAACTAATTCACATCCTTCCTCTAAATCTTAATTCTCGACAAAAAAGTTCCCAATACTAGCTGTACATTATCAGACTTCTGAGGTGTGAAAGAAATAAAAAAAACTTGTATCCATGAAATGTCTTCTTGCTTGACAGAGGAGACTGCTCCAAAGACTTGTCCTGTTAGCCTTTAAATACACTATAGTGTATACTCACATGGGATTGGTTGCGTCACTGCTTGGTATGGCAACTGCTTGGCCTCTGACCGCAAAGCATTATAGGGGGTAGTGCCTTGAAGTCGGAAGTTATGTGTCGGACATTATCGATGAGGCATTCAATGACCACAAGGAGATGTTGCATGATGGTCAAGGGGATGTCACATGATGGTCATTTTCAGGACGTTCTCAGGACTTGTCTAGTGCCCTCTAAGTTACTATGATGTTACTTAGGATCATATCAGGAATTTCTCAGGACTAAATTAGGACATTGTGTGATCAAATCAAATCAAATTGTATAAGTCACATGCGCCGAATACAACAGGTGTAGACCTTACAGTGAAATGCTTACTTACAAGCCCATAACCAACAATGCAGTTAAAAAAATATGAATAAGAATAAGAAATAGAAGGAACAAGTCATTTAAGAACAGCAGTAAAAAAAACAGTAATGAGACTATATACAGTGGGTACCGGTACAGAGTCAATGTGCGGGGCACAGTCAAGGTAAGGGAGGTAAAATGTGCATGTAGGTAGAGTTATTAAAGTGACTATGCATAGATAATAACAGTGTAGCAGCGGTGTAAAGGGGGGGAGGGTGATGCAAATAGTCTGGGTAGCCATTTGATTAGATGTTCAAGAGTCTTTTGGCTTGGGAGTAGAAGCTGTTTAGAAGCCTCTTGGAACTAGACATGGTGCTTGCAGAGAGAACAGTATATGACTAGGGTGGCTGGAGTCTTTGACACATTTTGGGCCTTGACAAATTTTGGGTACATACGACCCTCTGTAGTGCCTTGTGGTCGGAGGCCTAGCAGTTGCCATACCAGGCAGTGATGCAACCAGTGAGGATTCTCTCAATGGTGCAGCTGTAGAACCTTTTGAGGATCTGAGGACGCATGCAAAATCATTTCAGTTTCCTGAGGGGGAATAGGTTTTGTCGTGCCCTCTTCACTACTGTTTTGGTGTGCTTGGACCATGTTAGTTTTGTTGGTGATGTGGACACCAAGGAACTTGAAGCTCTCAATCTGCTCCATTACAGCCTCGTCAATGAGAATGGGGGAGTGCTCTGTCCTCCTTTTCCTGTAGTCCACAATCATCTCCTTTGTATTGATCACGTTGAGGGAGAGATTGATGTCCTGACACCACATGGCCACGTCTCTGACCTCCTCCCTATAGGCTATCTCATTGTTGTCTGTGATCAGGCCTACCACTGTTGTGTCATCGGCAAACTTGATGGTGTTGGAGTCATTCCTGACCGTGCAGTCATGAGTGAACAGGGAGTACAGGAGGGGACTGAGCACGCACCCCTGAGGGGCCCGTGTTGAGGATCAGTGTGGCAGATGTGTTATTTCCTACCTTTACCACCTGGGGCCGGCCCGTCAGGAAGTCCAGTTTCAGAGGGAGGTGTTTAGTCCCAGGGTCCTTAGCTTTTTGATGAGTTTTGAGGGAACTATGGCTTTGAACTCTGGGCTGTAGTCAATGAATAGCATTCTTACATAGGTGTTGCTTTTTCCAAGTGTGAAAGGGCAGTGTGGAGTACAATAGAGATTGCATCATCTGTCAATCTGTTAGGGAAGTATGCAAATTGCTGTGGGTCTAGGATTTCTGGGATTATGGTGTTGTGAGCCATGACCAGCCTTTCAAAACACTGCTACAGGTCGGTAGTCATTTAGGCAGGTTACTAGTGTTCTCGGGCAAAGGGTCCCAAGGCAACATCCCTGCAAGCAAAAAAGTTAGGACATCCCTGGAACGTCACAAAATGGTCATCTAAAGTTCTCAGGACATTGTGTCATGGGCTACTGGAGGTTGTCTAGCTCCTGGTTTGTCCGGGGACGTTTTTCGGGTGTTGTAAAATGGTACCCTGGAATTCTAGTTCCCGGATTGTCCCAGGGATGTCCCTGAGTATTTTTAAGACGTTCTTGGGAAGTTGTCATGGTCCCCTTGAGGTTTTTGCCACGAGATGGTCCCAGGTGTCCCAAACTATTATAAAATCAATGGTATGGGGGTTCAGGTAAGTGGTACGCTGGTCAGCTAAAAATAGTTTTCAAATATTTGACAGGATTACTTAGAACTGACTTTTCATTATGACCCCACCTGGGATTTGAACTTGGGGTATATTGATGTTTCTGATTTGCCACAAAGTCTGTTGAATTTCAGAAGTCCCCCCTCTTCACATTCATTACCTATAATACATCCCTGCACAGTAAAACAGCGCCAGCTCCAAAGTCATTTTAGTTATCTGCATAACGTATACCTGGAGATTCAGGAAGCGGGTACAGAATGTGAGTTTAATAATAATAAACATGAAGAAAATACTAAACAGGAGAAGTGTACAGAACGTAACAAAAAAAACAAATGCCTGATGAGGGCTATATGAAGGGAGAGTAATCAGGGTGGTGATGATGTCCAGATGTGCTTAACGATTGGGAGCAGGTGTGCGCAATGATTGTTGCCAGGACTGGTGGCTAGTAGACCGGCGATGTCGGGCTGACCGTGGCCCCTAAGGCGAGGAGCAGGCCAGTCTGGACAGCAGAGATGGAAATCACGGATGATGTTGGGGTCCAGGATGTGGACCCAAGAGCGCTCCTCAGGACCGTACCCCTCCTAGTCTACCAGGTACTGGAGCCAACCCCCATGACATCAGGAGTCCACGAGGGGCTTAACAACATAGGCGGGGGTCCCCTCGATGTCCATGGGAGGGGGAGGGGTGTTGCAGGGGATGGCGTCATCCAGGGGACCAGGAATCACCAGCCTGAGGGAAACATGAAAGCAGGGTGAGACAGGCAGTTGGTGGAGAGTTCTAAACGATAGGTGACCCTCCGGAGGACTTTGAAGGGGCCCAGAAACCGGGGGCTCAGCTTCCGGCAGGACAGGCAGAGAGGGAGGTTCCTGATGGAGAGCCAGATGCGATGGAACACGGGAGGCTCACCGCGGTGGCGGTCCACCAGATCCTTCTGAAGGTGGGCTGGAGCCTCATGTGAGCGGCGTTCCACACCTCTGCTCCCTGGAACCACTTGTCAACTGCAGGGGCTGCGGTCTGGCTCAGAGTCTTCGGAGCCAAGTCCAGCTGATATCCCAGAACGCACTGGAAGGGAGTCAACCCGGTGTAGGTGTGACGAAGTGAGTTCTGTCCGTAATCCACCCGGGGAAATAACTGGGCCCACTCACCCTACCGGTCCTGGCAGTGATTCCTCAGCAACCTCCCCAACTCTTGGTTGGTCTTCTCCACCTGCCTGTTAAACTGAGGCTGGTACCTGGATGTGAGGCTGACCGTGGCCCCCAGCTTCTCCATGAAGGCTTTCCAGACCCGCAACGGGAATTGGGGACCACAGATGGAAATGATGTCCTCCGGAAGGTCATTGAATGCATAACGAATATGAGTTGACATAGTGGGCGACGTCCTGCGCCAAGGTGGGCCACCAGTATTTATTGGAGAGGGATTAGATGGTGCAGGGTGATACCTGGGTGTCCAGCAGCAAGGGATGTGTGTACCAGGTCAACAACCGATCTCTCACCCCTGTGGGGACATAGATGCGCTCTGGAGGGTAGGTGGCAGGAGCGAGTACCTTCCAGAGCCTGACAGATGTCCACATCTGTGTCCCAAAACACGGGGCCAACGGTACTGGAGGACCTATTGATGGGTTGGAGGACACTCACAGGACCCTCCACTGACGTGGAACCACAGGGTGTGGTAAAGCAGGTCGTCTGCATCCTGGTCCTTACGCGGTGGTTCTCATCTTTGACCAGGAGATGGTAGGGTTATGAAGTTGGAGCCACGGGCTGAAGATGACTGTGTACGGGTGGTGATGAAGTGAAGGCTTTCCTGGTGCTTGCGTCCCACTGTGAGGGTGAGGGGGTGCTGTGACATGCGTAATTGTGCCGGATCTCAATGGTCACATATCCAGAGCTTGGACAGGAAAAGGAGAGGGGGTATGAAGTTAAGTTCAGGGAGGAAGCAAGTCCTCCAGAGTTGTAGAGACAATTGGAACCAGCAAGGGTTTGGCGGAAAACGATGATAATGGAATGCTCACACCTACCGTGGGATACGGAATGTCACATGGCCGACCCTCTACTCCAATGGACCCCAGGGTTAGGACGCACCGGATACCGCTGAAGCTGGTGCCGCTCCTGGCCACAATAGGGACGGAGTGCCAGCTGTCTCCGGCAAACCCTACTGCCATGGGTTCAGGCTCTGCCTCAGGACAGCCAAAGGAGGGAAGTGAGTGGCAATATCGACACCGGCGCACCCAAAGAAGGTTAAGATAAATAGCCATCGCGATGAGAGCGTCCAAGGATATGTTGTCTGCAGAATAGAGTGCGGAGCGCATGTTCATTCCATCCGCTGGAGGCTGCTACAGTCCGAAAGATGAGGGCGTACTCCACAGCAGTCTGAGCACCCTGCTGGAATTGGCCGTTGCCCACGCCAAAGCCTGTCCGGTGTTGGGGGCTCCCATCTGATAGGCGGAATAGGCCTGGGCGGATGGCTGGGTAGGCTGGGGGACTGGCTCACTGTGACTACCCGTGTTAGGAGGCGCTCCATCAGAGTTATGGAGAACCTCGCTGGTGGTGTCGAGCCGGTGAAGAACCTCCTTCATGGTTGTACACAGTAGAGCAAGCCGGTCGTGGGGTTGGTGGAGTAGAGGACCCTGTTCCTCAACCATCTGGAAGATGGTGTAATCTTCTGCTGCTTCCATAATATCTGAGGCAGTATTCTGTAACATTAATGCAGGACTGGTGCAGGTGCAGAAGCTGAGTTTAATAATAATAAACATGAAGAAAATACAAAACAGGAGACTCACGATGGGGCGCAAGTGTGTGCAATTATGGTTGCCAGGTGTACGCAATGTGGGTTGCCATCTTCAGGTGGGTTGCCAGGACTGGTGGTTGACAATCAGTTAATCTGAATATTCTATTATCATTGATTTAATTTACTTATAGTTGTCTAATGTTGGTGAGGTATATTATTTGGTTTTAATTGTACTCCAGAATCACTACAAGTATAATAGTTTTTCTTGAGTGTATTTTTAACAGAGCTGAAATTTACTTTGAAGTGTAAAGTGTAGGAATACATGTGAAATCAGTCATTGACAGACATGGTGGCATAGCAGGAATATCGGAATGCTATGCAGGAATATCAGAATGCTATGCAGGAATATCAGAATGCTATGCAGAAAGAGGTTGTGAGTTCAAATCCCAGGTGAGGACATATTTGAATAGTAATTACTGTATGAATGAACATGCACAATGTAATCATTTATGTCAAATATGTTAGTTGAAAACATATGCTATGTTTTATATGGTAAAAGCACTGTGTAGGGAGGTTTCATTAACATTGCAAAAGACAAAGAGCTGTGAATGGATCAGTGGTTCACAAATCAGGGGCTTGACAACAGTAGCAAGGGTGACGTGTAATGAAACAAGGGAATGCATGCTCTGGATATATTTTTTTGGGGGGGGGATGTTTCTTTTCTACCGTCAAGTGAAGTCCCCGGGAAAAACTGGGAACTAGACAAAAGATCCAGGGGACAATGACACAATGTCCCAAGAATGTCCTACAAACGCAGTGGCGAACCGAGACTATTCAACCTAGTCCTTCAGAGGGAACAAAGATTTTAATAGCCCACGTTGAATCAGACCAAAAAATCGAGAAAAATAACAGACAACATAGCTTCACTTAATGAGTTGAAATTCGAAGGGGATGGCCAGCATAGATGGGTGGGATGGGATGAGAGAAACTGAGGGTTGGAATCTGGAACGGAAGATGAGTGAGAGTGAAGTTGCTCCGTAAAATGACGGTATAAAATGACGGTAAAATGACGGTATAAAAACAAAAATTCAACAATGACACGAACAAGGTTGTAACATCCAATGCCTGAGCTGGTTGCTCCTGTGAGTCGCTCTGGATGGGCGCATCTGCTAGATGACTAAAATGTAATGTTGTGTTGAGAAGCTTCACCGCAGGTGGATTGTTTAAAATTGTTTAAAAAAATGTTGTTTAAAATGTAAAAATATATATATAAAAAAAAGATTATAACATCATCCACCTTGAAGTTGATAACATCTGCTGCTGCTGTAGTTGTTGTCGCCATTGTCACACTATTAAAACACACGCTAGCTACTAGTGGGAAGACTACTGCTTGCTATTGACACTGATTCTTTACTCTTGCGCACTTAGTAGTGATGTACATAGATAAGTCACTTGTTTTTTTTGTACAGTACCACTTCATTGCATGTCAAAATGTGGTTAGTTCATTCCATTCTCACTCCACAATTCTGCTCTAATACAGTTGAATGGCAGGGAAAGGGGATACCTAGTCAGTTCACAACTGAATGTATTCAACCAAATTGTGTCTTCCGCATTTAACCCAACCCCTCTGAATCTACATCATCAGTGCCCAGGGAGCAGTTGTTGTCGGGGGTTAACTGCCTTGAACGGGAGATTTTTGCACCTTACCAGCCCAAGGATTCGAATCATTGACCTATCGGTTACTGACACAACACTCTTAACCGCTAGGCTACCTGCCACCCAGCTTCTGAAGGCCTAGGCAATGGCTGAACTAGCTGGATTTTCTACCCAGAGACCACCAAAGAAAAAATCCTGAAATTTTCGCTTCAGTATTAACCATACTCTTTTACAAAATGAATAAAAAAACTGAAGAGATGCAATCAGAATATAATTAAATTATTGAAAAGAGGAATTAGAACCGGGAACAAAACAAAACCTCTAGGGGACCATGACACAACGTCCTGACCACCAATTTTGTGACGTTCTGGGGATGTCCTAACAACAAATTCCTGCCAAGGCCTAGTTCCTTTTTAAAAGCCTGCCTGGTTTTAATGATCCTAATGCCATACATAATAGGATTTAAAAGTATAGGAGGACAATGTGCAGTATCATGTCTGCCTTGTAGAATCACAAATAAACAGCCAAAGGAGAAGTTCAGCAATGAGGCTATATGTGGTGTACATGTGTTAAACACTTTCTGTTTTGTCTCTTTTGAAGACTTTAACCATATTTCTAGAATTCTTACATATGTTAGGAAAGATAGTACAAGCTAAAGAAAGCACAGTTACAACAAGACCCCATATCATATTTTTGTGTAATATTTGAACAGGCAAGCTTGACTACCGAGTTGTTGTCACAATACACTCTGTCTATAACATTACCGCAAACTCAGGGAGATAGGGATGACATCCATGAAAAAGAATACAACCAGGACAGCAGAATTAAGCCAATAATTGTTTTAGTTTTTGTAATATTGTTATACACTAGAGCGGTGGTTCCCAAACCTTTTCACTCAGGCCCCCTCATCACTGGGGAACATGTCTTATGTGTGTTCATGTGATATCTGAACCATCAAATGGGCAAAGCGACAATACAGGACTAAGATCGAATCGTACGACACCGGCTCCGACACTCGTCGGATGTGGCAGTGCTTGCAAACTATTACAGACCACAAAGGGAAGCACAGCCGAGAGCTGCCCAGTGACATAAGCCTACCAGATGAGCTAAATTACTTCTATGCTCGCTTCGAGGCCAACTGGAAAGTGTCTTCATTGACATTTTCAACCTCTCCCCGTCTGAGTTTTTAATACCAACATGTTTCCCTCAGACCACCATAGTCCCTGTGCTCAAAAACACTAAGGTAAGGATTCCATATCTGTTATGTCATAGAATTGATGTCTTCACTATTATTTCATGTCAGCATTTACATTTACATTACATTTAAGTCATTTAGCAGACGCTCTTATCCAGAGCGACTTACAAATTGGTGCATTCACCTTATGACATCCAGTGGAACAGCCACTTTACAATAGTGCATCTAAATCTTTTAAGGGGGGTGAGAAGGATTACTTTATCCTATCCTAGGTATTCCTTAAAGAGGTGGGGTTTCAGGTGTCTCCGGAAGGTGGTGATTGACTCCGCTGTCCTGGCGTCGTGAGGGAGTTTGTTCCACCATTGGGGGCCAGAGCAGCGAACAGTTTTGACTGGGCTGAGCGGGAACTGTACTTCCTCAGTGGTAGGGAGGCGAGCAGGCCAGAGGTGGATGAACGCAGTGCCCTTGTTTGGGTGTAGGGCCTGATCAGAGCCTGGAGGTACTGAGGTGCCGTTCCCCTCACAGCTCCGTAGGCAAGCACCATGGTCTTGTAGCGGATGCGAGCTTCAACTGGAAGCCAGTGGAGAGAGCGGAGGAGCGGGGTGACGTGAGAGAACTTGGGAAGGTTGAACACCAGACGGGCTGCGGCGTTCTGGATGAGTTGTAGGGGTTTAATGGCACAGGCAGGGAGCCCAGCCAACAGCGAGTTGCAGTAATCCAGACGGGAGATGACAAGTGCCTGGATTAGGACCTGCGCCGCTTCCTGTGTGAGGCAGGGTCGTACTCTGCGGATGTTGTAGAGCATGAACCTACAGGAACGGGCCACCGCCGTGATGTTATTTGAGAACGACAGGGTGTTGTCCAGGATCACGCCAAGGTTCTTAGCGCTCTGGGAGGAGGACACAGTGGAGTTGTCAACCGTGATGGCGAGATCATGGAACGGGCAGTCCTTCCTCGGGAGGAAGAGCAGCTCCGTCTTGCCGAGGTTCAGCTTGAGGTGGTGATCCGTCATCCACACTGATATGTCTGCCAGACATGCAGAGATGCGATTCGTCACCTGGTCATCAGAAGGGGGAAAGGAGAAGATTAATTGTGTGTCGTCTGCATAGCAATGATAGGAGAGACCATGTGAGGTTATGACAGAGCCAAGTGACTTGGTGTATAGCGAGAATAGGAGAGGGCCTAGAACAGAGCCCTGGGGGACACCAGTGGTGAGAGCGCGTGGTGAGGAGACAGATTCTCGCCACGCCACCTGGTAGGAGCGACCTGTCAGGTAGGACGCAACCAAGCGTGGGCCGCGCCGGAGATGCCCAACTCGGAGAGGGTGGAGAGGAGGATCTGATGGTTCACAGTATCGAAGGCAAACCGATAGGTCTAGAAGGATGAGAGCAGAGGAGAGAGAGTTAGCTTTAGCAGTGCGTAGCGCCTCCGTGATACAGAGAAGAGCAGTCTCAGTTGAATGACTAGTCTTGAAACCTGACTGATTTGGATCAAGAAGGTCATTCTGAGAGAGATAGCGGGAGAGCTGGCCAAGGACGGCACGTTCAAGAGTTTTGGAGAGAAAAGAAAGAAGGGATACTGGTCTGTAGTTGTTGACATCGGAGGGATCGAGTGTAGGTTTTTTCAGAAGGGGTGCAACTCTCGCTCTCTTGAAGACGGAAGGGACGTAGCCAGCGGTCAGGGATGAGTTGATGAGCGAGGTGAGGTAAGGGAGAAGGTCTCCGGAAATGGTCTGGAGAAGAGAGGAGGGATAGGGTCAAGCGGGCAGGTTGTTGGGCGGCCGGCCGTCACAAGACGCGAGATTTCATCTGGAGAGAGAGGGGAGAAAGAGGTCAGAGCATAGGGTAGGGCAGTGTGAGCAGAACCAGCGGTGTCGTTTGACTTAGCAAACGAGGATCGGATGTCGTCGACCTTCTTTTCAAAATGGTTGACGAAGTCATCTGCAGAGAGGGAGGAGGGGGAGGGGGAGGAGGATTCAGGAGGGAGGAGAAGGTGGCAAAGAGCTTCCTAGGGTTAGAGGCAGATGCTTGGAATTTAGAGTGGTAGAAAGTGGCTTTAGCAGCAGAGACAGAAGAGGAAAATGTAGAGAGGAGGGAGTGAAAGGATGCCAGGTCCGCAGGGAGGCGAGTTTTCCTCCATTTCCGCTCGGCTGCCCGGAGCCCTGTTCTGTGAGCTCGCAATGAGTCGTCGAGCCACGGAGCGGGAGGGGAGGACCGAGCCGGCCTGGAGGATAGGGGACATAGAGAGTCAAAGGATGCAGAAAGGGAGGAGAGGAGGGTTGAGGAGGCAGAATCAGGAGATAGGTTGGAGAAGGTTTGAGCAGAGGGAAGAGATGATAGGATGGAAGAGGAGAGAGTAGCGGGGGAGAGAGAGCGAAGGTTGGGACGGTGCGATACCATCCGAGTAGGGGCAGTGTGGGAAGTGTTGGATGAGAGCGAGAGGGAAAAGGATACAAGGTAGTGGTCGGAGACTTGGAGGGGAGTTGCAATGAGGTTAGTGGAAGAACAGCATCTAGTAAAGATGAGGTTGAGCGTATTGCCTGCCTTGTGAGTAGGGGGGGAAGGTGAGAGGGTGAGGTCAAAAGAGGAGAGGAGTGGGAAGAAGGAGGCAGAGAGGAATGAGTCAAAGGTAGACGTGGGGAGGTTAAAGTCGCCCAGAACTGTGAGAGGTGAGCCTCTCGGGGTGTGCGAGAGTTACGTTACGTTGCGTTAGGAGAACGACAATAGCTGGCTAGCTAACCTAGAAAATCGCTCTAGACTACACAATTATCTTTGAAACAAAGACGGCTATGTAGCTAGCTATGTAGCTAGCTACGATCAAACAAATCACACCGTTGGGACTGTAATGAAATGAAATGAAGATATGATACTACCTGTGGAGCGAAGCGGAATGCGACCGGAATGCGAAAGTTCTATTCAGTAGACGTTGGCTGGCTGTTGGCTAGCTAGGAGTGTCTCCTACGTTAAGGACGACAAAATAGCTGGCTAGCTAACCTCGGTAAATTAAGATAATCACTCTAAGACTACACACTCTAACTACACAATTATCTTGGATACGAAGACAGCAAAGACAACTATGTAGCTAGCTAACACTACACTAATCAAGTCGTTCAGTTGAGTGTGATAGTTACTACAGTGCTACGGTAGACGGTGAACGTGTTGGGCAGATAGGAGACGACGAAATACGATAATTACGCAATTATCTTTGATACAACGACGACTATGTAGCTAGCTAAGAAGAAATTGCTAAGATTAGACAAATCAGACCGTTGTACTATAATGAAATGTAATGAAATGTAATGAAAAAGTTATACAACCTGCAGACCGAAGCGCGGATGCGACCGGCTCGCTCCAACCCGGAAGTAATCAAATCAAATGTATTTGTCACATACACATGGTTAGCAGATGTTAATGCGAGTGTAGCGAAATGCTTGTGCTTCTAGTTCCGACAATGCAGTAATAACCAACAAGTAATCTAACTAACAATTCCAAAACTACTGTCTTATACACACAAGTGTAAGGGGATAAAGAATATGTACATAAAGATATATGAATGAGTGATGGTACAGAGCGGCATAGGCAAGATACAGTAGATGGTATTGAGTACAGTATATACATATGAGATGAGTATGTAAACAAAGTGGCATAGTTAAAGTGGCTAGTGATATTTTTCTTGTTGATCTAAAATGTGCAATATACTTTATTTTACGTAACAATGTTCATGTGTAATTAAGACATTAGGAAGGAAAAGTTGCAACTCGCTCACAATTAAAATCTTGGTACTTTATCTAAAAATCTAAAACAATCCATCTAAATCAATAAATCAAAAATCTAAATCAATAAATCAATCAAATTTAATTTAATTTAATTAAAATCATGATGTTTTGCCATCAATGGCCTTCGTCAGAATCATTTTTCATGGACATTATGTGGAAAAACTTTGACCCTCTCATTTGTTGTTAATGACAGATTCAGGTGTTTGGCTTACGCTTGCCAACTAAGTGAAAATAGCTGTATATAGCAGTATATAGTATATAAACTCAGCAAAAAAAGAAACGTCCCTTTTTCAGGACCCTGTCTTTCAAAGATAATTCGTAAAAATCCAAATAACTTCACAGATCTTCATTGTAAAGGGTTTCAACACTGTTTCCCATGCTTGTTCAATGAACCATAAACAATTAATGAACATGCACCTGTAAAACGGTCGTTAAGACAGTAACAGCTTACAGACGGTAGGCATTGAAGGTCACAATTATGAAAAAACTTAAGACACTATAAAGGCCTTTCTACTGACTCTGAAAAACACCAAAAGAAAGATGCCCAGGGTCCCTGCTCATCTGCGTGAACGTGCCTTAGGCATGCTGCAAGGAGGCATGACGACTGCAGATGTGGCCAGGGCAATAAATTGCAATATCCATATTATGAGATGACTAAGATAGTGCTACAGGGAGACAGGACGGACAGCTGTTCGTCATCGCCATGGTAGACCATGTGTAACAACACCTGCACAGGATCGGTACATCAAAAACATCACACCTGCGGGACAGGTACAGGATGGCAACAACAACTGCCCGAGTTACCCCAGGAATGCACAATCCCTCCCATGAGTACTCAGTCTGTCCGCAACAGGCTGAGAGAGGCTGGACTGAGGGCTTGTAGGCATGTTGTAAGGCAGGTCCTCACCAGACATCACCGGCAACAAGGTCACCTATGGGCAGTAACCCACCGTCGCTGGACCACTGGCAAAATGTGCTCTTCACTGACGAGTCGCGGTTTTGTCTCTTCAGGGGTGATGGTCGGATTCATGTTTATCGTCGAAGGAATGAATGTTACACCGAGGCCTATACTCTGGAGTGGGATAGATTTGGAGGTGGCGGGTCCGTCATGGTCTGGGGCGGTGTGCCACAGCATCCTCAGACTGAGCTTGTTGTCATTGCAGGCATTCTCAACACTGTGTGTTACAGGGAAGACATCCTCCTCCCTCATGTGGTACCCTTCCTGCAGGCTCATTGTGACATGACCCTCCAGCATGACAATGCCACCAGCCATACTGCTCATTCTGTGAGTGATTTCCTGAAAGACAGGAATGTTAGTGTTCTGCCATGGCCAGCGAAGAGCCCGGATCTCAATCCCATTGAGCACATCTGGGACCTGTTGGATCGGAGGGTGAGGGCTAGGGCCATTCCCCCCAGATATGTCCAGGAACTTGCAGGTGCCTTGGTGGAAGAATGGGGTAACATCTCACAGCAAGAACTGGCAAATCTGGTGCAGTCCATGAGGAGGAGATGCACTGCAGTACTTAATGTAGCTGGTGGCCACACCAGATACTGACTGTTACTTTTGATTTTGACCCCTCCTTTGTTCAGGGACACATTATTCTGTTTCTGTTAGTCACATGTCTGTGGAACTTGTTCAGTTTATGTCTCAGTTGTTGAATCTTGTTATGTTCATACAAATATTTACACATGTTAAGTTTACACATGTTAGAAGTACTTCCGGGTTGGAGCGAGCGGTCGCATCCGCACTTCGGTCCGCAGGTAGTATAACTTTTCATTACATTTCATTACATTTCATTATAGTACAACGGTTTGATTTGTCTAATCTTAGCAATTTCTTCTTAGCTAGCTACATAGCCGTCATTGTATCAAAGATAATTGCGTAATTATCGTATTTCGTCGTCCTAACGTAGTCTACACTGCTATCTGCCCAGCAGCTAGCCAGCTAGCAAACGTCCACCGTCTACCGAATAGCAGCACTGTAGAAACTATTACACTCAACTGAACGACTTGATTAGTGTAGTGTTAGCTAGCTACATAGTTGTCTTTGCTGTCTTCGTATCCAAGATAATTGTGTAGTTTAGAGTGTGTAGTTTTAGAGTGATTATCTTAATTTACCGAGGTTAGCTAGCCAGCTATTTGTCGTCCTTAACGTAGGAGACACTGCTAGCTAGCCAACAGCTAGCCAACATCTACCGAATAGAACTTCCGCACTCAACAACCCGGTCGCATTCCGCTTCGCTCCACAGGTAGTATCACATTTTCATTTCATTTCATTACAGTACAACGGTTTGATTTGTTTGATCGTAGCTAGCTACATAGCTAGCTACATAGCCGTCTTTGTATCAAAGATAATTGTGTAGTCTTGAGCGATTTTCTAGGTTAGCTAGCCAGCTATTGTCGTTCTTTTAACGCAACGTAACGTAATCAACACTGCTAGCTAGCCAGCTAGCCCCGAATAGCAGCACTGTAGAAACTATTTCACTCAACGGAACGACTTGATTAGTGTAGTGTCAACAACGCAGCCACTGCCAGCTAGCCTACAAAGTCAACAACGCACCCACTGCCAGCTAGCCTACTTCAGCAGTACTGTATCATTTTAATCATTTTAGTCAATAAGATTCTTGCTACGTAAGCTTAACTTTCTGAACATTCGAGACGTGTAGCCCACTTGTCATTCCAATCTCCTTTGCATTAGCGTAGCCTCTTGTGTAGCCTGTCAACTATGTGTCTGTCTATCCCTGTTCTCTCCTCTCTGCACAGACCATACAAACGCTCCACACCGCGTGGCCGCGGCCACCCTAATCTGGTGGTCCCAGCGCGCACGACCCACGTGGAGTTCCAGGTCTCCGGTAGCCTCTGGAACTGCCGATCTGCGGCCAACAAGGCAGAGTTCATCTCAGCCTATGCCTCCCTCCAGTCCCTCGACTTCTTGGCACTGACGGAAACATGGATCACCACAGATAACACTGCTACTCCTACTGCTCTCTCTTCGTCCGCCCACGTGCTCTCGCACACCCCCGAGAGCTTCTGGTCAGCGGGTGGTGGCACCGGGATCCTCATCTCTCCCAAGTGGTCATTCTCTCTTTCTCCCTTACCCATCTGTCTATCGCCTCCTTTGAATTCCATGCTGTCACAGTTACCAGCCCTTTCAAGCTTAACATCCTTATCATTTATCGCCCTCCAGGTTCCCTCGGAGAGTTCATCAATGAGCTTGATGCCTTGATAAGCTCCTTTCCTGAGGACGGCTCACCTCTCACAGTTCTGGGCGATAAACCTCCCCACGTCTACCTTTGACTCATTCCTCTCTGCCTCCTTCTTTCCACTCCTCTCCTCTTTTGACCTCACCCTCTCACCTTCCCCCTACTCACAAGGCAGGCAATACGCCGACCTCATCTTTACTAGATGCTGTTCCTCCACTAACCTCATTGCAACTCCCTCCAAGTCTCCGACCACTACCTTGTATCCTTTTCCCTCTCGCTCTCATCCAACACTTCCCACACTGCCCCTACTCGGATGGTATCGCGCCGTCCCAACCTTCGCTCTCTCTCCCCGCTACTCTCTCCTCTTCCATCCTATCATCTCTTCCCTCTGCTCAAACCTTCTCCAACCTATCTCCTGATTCTGCCTCCTCAACCCTCCTCTCCTCCCTTTCTGCATCCTTTGACTCTCTATGTCCCCTATCCTCCAGGCCGGCTCGGTCCTCCCTCCCGCTCCGTGGCTCGACGACTCATTGCGAGCTCACAGAACAGGGCTCCGGGCAGCCGAGCGGAAATGGAGGAAAACTCGCCTCCCTGCGGACCTGGCATCCTTTCACTCCCTCCTCTCTACATTTTCCTCCTCTGTCTCTGCTGCTAAAGCCACTTTCTACCACTCTAAATTCCAAGCATCTGCCTCTAACCCTAGGAAGCTCTTTGCCACCTTCTCCTCCCTCTTGAATCCTCCTCCCCTCCCCCTCCTCCCTCTCTGCAGATGACTTCGTCAACCATTTTGAAAAGAAGGTCGACGACATCCGATCCTCGTTTGCTAAGTCAAACGACACCGCTGGTTCTGCTCACACTGCCGGTTCTGCTCACACTGCCCTACCCTGTGCTCTGACCTCTTTCTCCCCTCTCTCTCCAGATGACATCTCGCGTCTTGTGACGGCCGGCCGCCCAACAACCTGCCCGCTTGACCCTATCCCCTCCTCTCTTCTCCAGACCATCTCCGGTGACCTTCTCCCTTACCTCACCTCGCTCATCAACTCATCCCTGACCGCTGGCTACGTCCCTCCCGTCTTCAAGAGACCGAGAGTTGCACCCCTTCTGAAAAAACCTACACTCGATCCCTCCGATGTCAACAACTACAGACCAGTATCCCTTCTTTCTTTTCTCTCCAAAACTCTTGAACGTGCCGTCCTTGGCCAGCTCTCCCGCTATCTCTCTCAGAATGACCTTCTTGATCCAAATCAGTCAGGTTTCAAGACTAGTCATTCAACTGAGACTGCTCTTCTCTGTATCACGGAGGCGCTCCGCACTGCTAAAGCTAACTCTCTCTCCTCTGCTCTCATCCTTCTAGACCTATCGGCTGCCTTCGATACTGTGAACCATCAGATCCTCCTCTCCACCCTCTCCGAGTTGGGCATCTCCGGCGCGGCCCACGCTTGATTGCGTCCTACCTGACAGGTCGCTCCTACCAGGTGGCGTGGCGAGAATCCGTCTCCTCACCACGTGCTCTCACCACTGGTGTCCCCAGGGCTCTGTTCTAGGCCCTCTCCTATTCTCGCTATACACCAAGTCACTTGGCTCTGTCATAACCTCACATGGTCTCTCCTATCATTGCTATGCAGACGACACACAATTAATCTTCTCCTTTCCCCTTCTGACGACCAGGTGGCGAATCGCATCTCTGCATGTCTGGCAGACATATCAGTGTGGATGACGGATCATCACCTCAAGCTGAACCTCGGCAAGACGGAGCTGCTCTTCCTCCCGGGGAAGGACTGCCCGTTCCATGATCTCGCCATCACGGTTGACAACTCCATTGTGTCCTCGTCCCAGAGCGCTAAGAACCTTGGCGTGATCCTGGACAACACCCTGTCGTTCTCAAATAACATCAAGGCGGTGGCCCGTTCCTGTAGGTTCATGCTCTACAACATCCGCAGAGTACGACCCTGCCTCACACAGGAAGCGGCGCAGGTCCTAATCCAGGCACTTGTCATCTCCCGTCTGGATTACTGCAACTCGCTGTTGGCTGGGCTCCCTGCCTGTGCCATTAAACCCCTACAACTCATCCAGAACGCCGCAGCCCGTCTGGTGTTCAACCTTCCCAAGTTCTCTCACGTCACCCCGCTCCTCCGCTCTCTCCACTGGCTTCCAGTTGAAGCTCGCATCCGCTACAAGACCATGGTGCTTGCCTACGGAGCTGTGAGGGGAACGGCACCTCAGTACCTCCAGGCTCTGATCAGGCCCTACACCCAAACAAGGGCACTGCGTTCATCCACCTCTGGCCTGCTCGCCTCCCTACCACTGAGGAAGTACAGTTCCCGCTCAGCCCAGTCAAAACTGTTCGCTGCTCTGGCCCCCCAATGGTGGAACAAACTCCCTCACGACGCCAGGACAGCGGAGTCAATCACCACCTTCCGGAGACACCTGAAACCCCACCTCTTTAAGGAATACCTAGGATAGGATAAAGTAATCCTTCTCACCCCCCTTAAAAGACCTAGATGCACTATTGTAAAGTGGCTGTTCCACTGGATGTCTTAAGGTGAAAGCACCAATTTGTAAGTCGCTCTGGATAAGAGCGTCTGCTAAATTACTTAAATGTAAATGTAATTTGATTTGATTTGAAGTGCATCACTACAATACATTTAGCGTAGGGCAGGAACTTTACGGTTGAACATCTATACAACTTTATTCAGAATCTGAGTGAGTTTCATTCCGTATATGATAAGGTTCACAAGAGGAGGCACAACTAGGAACTCCACTGCCATGATATTCCTCAGGGCCAGCAGGCTGGTGTTGCTGCCATAGCGAGCGTACATCCCATCCAAGGTCATGGATATGGTGAAGTTAGTCAGCATGATTAGATGAGGTCTGCATGAACTTCCTCCTCTCCGCCCGGGAATGCATAGGAAATCAGGACGAGTAATGTTTGAGAAAACGTGACAATGAAGAAGCAGAGGTTGGTCCGAGTGGTGTCCACACATGAGAGCTTCACGACCGCCCAGTTTGAGCAGTAGAGTTTATTGCCGTAGACGCCACAGAGGGGTAACCCATCCCAATGCTATTTTCTAGCCATGAAAAAAGCCACGTAACAAAAAGCAGTGTCCATACTTTCGAGTGGTCATGATAGAGTGGTATTGTAACGGCTTGCAGATGGCAAAATACCTGTCATATGTCATCACTGTCAAGCTGGTGAATTCACAGAAAGCATAGGAGTAGATGACATATCTGGGCCAGGCACCCAATGTACATGAGAGTCAAATAAAAGGTCATAAGCTGAAATGCCATAGATACCATTAATACACAGATTACAGAGGAATAAATACAACATTTTCTACAGAAAAATGTTAACAATCAGTGTCAGATTGACAAAAATGGTGAAGAGCTATAGGATGAGAGTCAATCCGAAGTAAATATGCCACGTTCAGTCCATGCAGCACAAACACTATCTCCTGGGTGGAGTTTAATACCATTTTTTTGGGCACTTTGCTACATTTTGAACATAACTTGTTGAGAGCATGGCCATATTTCTAATTGGAAATTTGGACCACATGGGTTAATTTTTCTTTCTCTTTAAAGGCTTTCCACAAAATGCTCAGATCTCAGCCAATTTTAGCTCATATCTGAGCAATTGGTTTTTTTACCACTGCTCAGCTCCATGAAGTGAATCAGAGGAGGGCTAGACTTTGGTAGTAGCTAGTTTTTGCACGAGTTAATGATTAAATAAAATGTTATGAAAAACATTTCAATTGCAAAATGCACTGCAAAATATTGTCAGAAAAAAATGGTCTTTGTACAATATACTATCTACCCCCAGCGGACTGTTCACAGGCCTCATGGCAGATGACCTCTTGATTGGCACAACACATCCAGCCAGGGGCATCATGCTCCCCAAAATGTTGAGAGGGCACTAATGAGCAAAATGTATATCTTTGAATATACCCACAAGTGTTACGGAACTCGTCTGAAGTCAATAACTCTGATGTGCCAATTTCTTTCTGTACCGTCCGAACCATTTGAGCTTCAGCTGTTCCTCCTTTGAAAGTTTTGAGCTTGCACCGTGGGACTTAGAGGTACCCAGCGTCACGGCTTCATTGCTCCAGACCACCACAAGGGGATGTTAGAGCACTCATTAAGCTTTTGGGTCCCAAGGTTTTTATATGACCAACCATATCAAGTGGTTCCAATGACACATTTTGACGTGAGCCACCCTTGCCTTGTGGCATTCTTCAACAAAGATGGCTGAAAAAACATTACGGTGGAACCAGATGTAAATTGTTATAAAGTCATAACGAGTCAAGCAAAACATTTACAATTGAGAGGAATATGTTAATGCGGCGACAAGCGTATGTGCATATTGAGGTCATGAATTTAATTTATGAAAATCGCTATTTAGAAAGTTATCTGACTAGCTAACATTAGCCAGTTAGCAAGTGTTAGGAGAATTAATTTGTAATTTGTGTTGTTTAATGTTTTAGGGACTCCTGAGAAAACCAGCAAACCAGGCTGTCGTAATGTGAAACAGTGGCTGTAAATAATCTAGCTAGCTAAAGCATTTACTGAAAATTGAATGTACAATTGTGTAAGCTTGCCTTGCAATGCAGCTGAAGTAACATAGCTAGCTAACTATTTACTTGCTTATTGTGTAGTGGAGGATAAAAATAAATGTATGCCTGTGGATGTGTGGCCAATCTGTGTATGGACCCTAAAACGTTAGGTTCTGAACTAATATTCATAACAATCGATGAAACTTAGCTATCATAGTTGTTGTATCAACTTCAAACCTGAATGACATTAATGAAGCCTATGGATTGAGTAGAATATAATAACTTTATTGTGCCAAGGATGCAAGTCCTATATACACATGTACTGTAGTTATTACCATGCATGAGATTCCCACATTGTAGCCTGTACATTGAATCTATTCACTGATCATGTACTCTTCCTTGGCGGTTCAGGTATGAATCTCTGAGACATTCTTTTTCAGTCATATAAAACTCCATTATTTGAATGATGCTGTTTCTGCATGTATGTATTAGAATTATACACTTCAACAGTGTTTACCACAGTGTTTACACATTGTAACTATGCAATAGACTAGAAACATGATTGATTTGTAATTCATATATACAGAAAAAAAACTATGCATATCTAACTCACTTCAATTGCATTAATCTGAGGACACGGGATAGTATTTCAATGAGATAATTAATTTCAACCAGTGGAGAATGTGAAACGTTTTATTGAGAGAAGTTCATTATCCAGGTGTTATAAATACATAAATGCATTATAATTATGATAATTGTAATATTATAAATACAAGTTCAATCTGTACTTCAATGCACATATGGTGTGCATTATAAAACGAGGAAGAAAGACAAGGTGGGGAGAGAGGTGTAGAAGACAGAAAGACGAGGTGGGGAGAGAGGTGTAGAAGACAGAAAGACGAGGTGGGGAGAGAGGTGTAGAAGACAGAAAGACAAGGTGGGGAGAGAGGTGTAGAAGACAGAAAGACGAGGTGGGGAGAGAGGTGTAGAAGACAGAAAGACAAGGTGGGGAGAGAGGTGTAGAAGACAGAAAGACGAGGTGGAGAGAGAGGTGTAGAAGACAGAAAGACGAGGTGGAGAGAGAGGTGTAGAAGACAGAAAGACGAGGTGGGGAGAGAGGTGTAGAAGACAGAAAGACGAGGTGGGGAGAGAGGTGTAGAAGACAGAAAGACAAGGTGGGGAGAGAGGTGTAGAAGACAGAAAGA
This sequence comes from Oncorhynchus nerka, assembly GCF_034236695.1. Lineage (NCBI taxonomy): Eukaryota > Metazoa > Chordata > Actinopteri > Salmoniformes > Salmonidae > Oncorhynchus > Oncorhynchus nerka. Next base: position 40,013,497 of record NC_088406.1, read on the forward strand.
CGAGGTGGGGAGAGAGGTGTAGAAGACAGAAAGACGAGGTGGAGAGAGAGGTGTAGAAGACAGAAAGACAAGGTGGGGAGAGAGGTGTAGAAGACAGAAAGACAAGGTGGGGAGAGAGGTGTAGAAGACAGAAAGACGAGGTGGAGAGAGAGGTGTAGAAGACAGAAAGACAAGGTGGGGAGAGAGGTGTAGAAGACAGAAAGACGAGGTGGAGAGAGAGGTGTAGAAGACAGAAAGACGAGGTGGAGAGAGAGGTGTAGAAGACAGAAAGACAAGGTGGGGAGAGAGGTGTAGAAGACAGAAAGACAAGGTGGGGAGTGAGGTGTAGAAGACAGAAAGACGAGGTGGGGAGAGAGGTGTAGAAGACAGAAAGACAAGGTGGGGAGAGAGGTGTAGAAGACAGAAATACGAGGTGGAGAGAGAGGTGTAGAAGACAGAAAGACGAGGTGGGGAGAGAGGTGTAGAAGACAGAAAGACGAGGTGGGGAGAGAGGTGTAGAAGACAGAAAGACAAGGTGGGGAGAGAGGTGTAGAAGACAGAAAGACGAGGTGGGGAGAGAGGTGTAGAAGACAGAAAGACGAGGTGGAGAGAGAGGTGTAGAAGACAGAAAGACAAGGTGGGGAGAGAGGTGTAGAAGACAGAAAGACAAGGTGGGGAGAGAGGTGTAGAAGACAGAAAGACGAGGTGGAGAGAGAGGTGTAGAAGACAGAAAGACAAGGTGGGGAGAGAGGTGTAGAAGACAGAAAGACGAGGTGGAGAGAGAGGTGTAGAAGACAGAAAGACGAGGTGGAGAGAGAGGTGTAGAAGACAGAAAGACAAGGTGGGGAGAGAGGTGTAGAAGACAGAAAGACAAGGTGGAGAGAGAGGTGTAGAAGACAGAAAGACAAGGTGGGGAGAGAGGTGTAGAAGACAGAAAGACAAGGTGGGGAGAGAGGTGTAGAAGACAGAAAGACAAGGTGGGGAGAGAGGTGTAGAAGACAGAAAGACAAGGTGGGGAGAGAGGTGTAGAAGACAGAAAGACAAGGTGGGGAGAGAGGTGTAGAAGACAGAAAGACAAGGTGGAGAGAGAGGTGTAGAAGACAGAAAGACAAGGTGGAGAGAGAGGTGTAGAAGACAGAAAGACAAGGTGGGGAGAGAGGTGTAGAAGACAGAAAGACGAGGTGGAGAGAGAGGTGTAGAAGACAGAAAGACGAGGTGGGGAGAGAGGTGTAGAAGACAGAAAGACGAGGTGGGGAGAGAGGTGTAGAAGACAGAAAGACGAGGTGGGGAGAGAGGTGTAGAAGACAGAAAGACGAGGTGGAGAGAGAGGTGTAGAAGACAGAAAGACGAGGTGGGGAGAGAGGTGTAGAAGACAGAAAGACGAGGTGGGGAGAGAGGTGTAGAAGACAGAAAGACGAGGTGGGGAGAGAGGTGTAGAAGACAGAAAGACAAGGTGGGGAGAGAGGTGTAGAAGACAGAAAGACAAGGTGGTGAGAGAGGTGTAGAAGACAGAAAGACGAGGTGGGGAGAGAGGTGTAGAAGACAGAAAGACAAGGTGGGGAGAGAGGTGTAGAAGACAGAAAGACAAGGTGGTGAGAGAGGTGTAGAAGACAGAAAGACAAGGTGGTGAGAGGTGTAGAAGACAGAAAGACGAGGTGGGGCGAGAGGTGTAGAAGACAGAAAGGGAAAGAGGTAAGAACAGTGGCAGACAGCATTTGATTCATGAATTACAGTGCTACCCTAATATTCTCTCAGTTCATCACAATTGCTGTGTCTCGTAACCAGCCTTGGGGCCTGAAGGTTATCTTAAGAGAGGGTGAGGTGTCGATGATGGGACTGGCTTCCTCTCTCACATCAAAACATACCTGCAGACGAGTGACAGATGGATAGAGAGAGAGCATGAGTAAGCCTTGTTTTTTTAATTGTAATTTATTCTTATTTCAATGTAAAACATCTCTTTAATAATACTTCCTGTTGACCTGACCAAGTGACATCTCACCTATGATCATGCTGTGCCGTCTGTGTCAGGCAGTTCAGATGCGGGAGGGGTTCACCAAAACAGCTGATATAACCTAGAAGATTTAGGGAGAAGGGGGAGAGGGATGAAGTGAAGAAGAGAGACTGTTATTGTGTGTGTGTTGTCTCACCTGGTGTCCACACTAAGTGGCTACAGAGTACTTTAGGCTGAAAAACAGACACGAGGACAAACAATAGAAGATACTGTATGTGACGCAGACACCTATCGGAGTGTACCTGAAACATTTAAATATAGAGGGCTATGTGTCTCACCACTTGGTTATTGCAAGGCTAACCCCCAGGGAACTCATGACTTGGCAGCAACAGATAGTCCAGTGAAAATGGCTGTGTTTATGTGGTGTAAATCTGAAAATTAGCAGCTGACATCTTAAGTTTTTTTTATTAATGCATGTGAGACAGGTTTCATGTACAACAAGACAGGCGGAGATGGAGAAAAATAACACAGAACAGTTTAATTACCTCTGGTTATGGACACATTTGCCAGCAATAAATCTTCCACGGCCTGTTCGTCGGACAGTGAACATCTGGCAATATCTACATTTTCGACCTTTTGGTCAGCTCGCTCTCTGAATGTAAAGAAAACAGCTTATTTTTTTATAGATATGAAAACAATAACTGAGATATGACTGTTCAATCTAAAGCAGCATATGTCATTTTTAGGATACTTGCTTTCAGAACAATTATTTTTGATAGAAAAAAAAGGTTTTGCTCTTGACAAAAAGACATAGCATATAACAATTTGCCCGTGAATAACCACATCTTCATGCAAACGTGCTACTCTATGAAGAATTCTTGACGCACAACCGAAGATGCTGCCATATCCTGCCAGCACACCCACATGCGAGCCACTCAGGAGCAGAATGATGACACGTGGAAGAGGGAAAGGAATGAGATGGGAACAGCAATTTGTTGCCAGTTGGGGAGGAGGGCTAATAGCTGAACAACCTTTACTAAAGAATAGTCTAATAGCCGAGCTAGGTGTGAAACCCCCCCTCCTATCACAGACCAGATTATCCCTAACGACCAAGGGGTAGCTTGCTACTCAATGTAATAAAGTCATTACTTTTCAAACAAGTTACCTTACCATGTTATGTTGGCTGACAATTTGTTAGCTACGCTGTCCTTACGAACCACATAGCATATCATTACAGCAGTATATACCGGCATGTTAGCTTGCTACCTAACATTAGTAGTTATACATCAAACTTGCCAGTATATTAACTATAGGCTATCTAACTACCCAACGTTTGACTTTATTATTCTCGTCATTCTTAGCTTAGCTAAATGGTATAGTTTTTGTGCTTTCTCAATGGACATTTGGGTGTTTTCATAAATTCGCTCTGGCTCTCTATAGGCTGGACAGTAGAACGAGTCAAAATTTACCCAAGGCTGAAAAACGGCTTAAGAACGTTTGCTAAACTGGAACACTAGAGCGAGCCCATGGCAAATTAATGGAATCGAACATTCGCAGAGCCTGTTTTGACTGGAGTGATGCTTAGAATTAAAAATGTATCCCTCTTTATTTTACCACTACAATCTGTTCGTCGTACGAAACTGGAAAAAAATTACTTGTGTAGAAAGTAAACATCCGCACCTCGATGGTGTCAACTGTGCTTATGTCTGTGTAATGAAAAAGTAGGGGAAAATAAAGACTTTGGACTATTTCTGGTCTAGCGATCGATGACAAACGAGCTCGCTGCCCAGACTTACATAATGACAAAGAGGAGATTCCTGATTAAAATTGTGACCGTGTAACAGTTTTGCTTCCGTCCCTCTCCTCGCTCCTACCTGGGCTGGAACCAGGGATCCTCTACACCACATATGTCAGAGTCAAGGCCCGCGGGCCACATCCGGCCCGCAAGAAGGTTTTTTACGGCCCCTGGGATGATCTTGATTTATTATTAGAACCGGCCCGCAGCAAGCCGGCAGCCCGCAGATCTTTTACACGCACCAATACTACATTTCCCACAATGCAAAGGTGACGCACCGAGCAGTAGGCTGCTTCATTTCAATATTTATTGGCACAGCAGTCGTCAGCATCACAGTAAAATTAACTTTCAGATACCCATCAAAAATGGCAAAACGGAAGGTGGATACTGAGAACCGGGGGTTTCAAACAAGGTGGGAGTCGGAGTATATGTTCACGAAGGTAGCTGGAAAACCTGTGTGTCTTCTGTGTGGAGAAAGTGTGGCGGTACTGAAAGAGTATAATCTGAGACGACATTATGAAACGAAACACGCGGACAAAAACAAGAATATGGACATGGAACAAAGGCTACAAAAGGCAGAGGAATTAAAACGAGGCCTCAAATCTCGACAGGCTCTGTTCAAAAAGCCAAATCACAAGGCCAGGCTGCTGTCAAGGCCAGTTTTATTTTGGCAGAAGAGATCGCTAAATCAGCCCGGCCATTTACGGAGGGGGATTTCATCAAAACTGCATGATTAAAGTTTGTGACGAAGTTTGCCCAGAAAAAGGCAACTCTTTTTAAATGTGAGTCTGAGCAGAAACACCATTGCCGAGAGAGAAGACCAGTTGTCCATCAATCTAAAAGAGCAGCTTGTGAAAAAGGGAAAAGATTTTATTGCATATTCCTTGGCTGTGGATGAGAGCACCGACATTTCTGACATTGCCCAGTTGTCAATTTTCATCCGCGGAGTGGACTCCAACCTAAGCGTGACAGAGGAGTTTTTGGCTTTACGTCCTATGCATGGCACAACTACGGGGCATGATTTGTATGAAGAGGTGTCAAGATGTGTAAATGAGATGGAGCTGCCTTGGGAAAAACTCGTGGGTTTGACAACCGACGGAGCACCTGCGATGTGTGGACACAGGAGCGGACTGGTGGCGAAGATACGGGAAAAGATGCAAGAGGAAAACGCGACAGGTGAGCTGACAGCTTATCATTGTATCATACACCAGGAAGCGTTGTGCGGTAAAGCCTTGAAAATGGAGCATGTAATGAGCATCATCACGCGCACAGTTAACTTTATCAGAGCCAAAGGTTTGAATCACCGCCAGTTCAAGGCATTTCTGACGGAGTTAGAAACGGAGCATGGTGATTTGCCTTATCACACAGAGGTGCGATGGCTAAGCCAGGGAAAGGTGCTTCAAAGATGTTTCGAGCTTCGTGAGGAGATTTGTCTGTTCTTGGACAGCAAAGGGAAAGACACAACACAACTCCGAGACGAAATGTTTCTGTGTGAAATGGCTTTTCTGTGTGACATTACGAGTCATCTGAATGCAATAAACTTGCAGCTGCAGGGTCGGGATCGTGTCATCTCTGATATGTACAGTACAGTGAAGGCATTTAAAACCAAACTGACTCTGTGGGAGACGCAGATGCGGAAAGAAAATTTGAGCCACTTTCCCAGCTGCCAGACCATGAAAGAGAAGCTCTCTACCAGTGCGTTCCCGAGCACACAGTTGGCTGATAAAATAGGTATGCTTGCCGCTGACTTTCGACGCCGATTTGCTGACTTTGAAGCACAAAAAAGCAGGTTGGAACTGCTCGGTAACCCATTTGCTGTTGACGTGGAAAGCTCACCACCAAACCTCCAAATGGAGTTGATTGACCTCCAATGCAATGATGCACTGAGGGCAAAATATGCGGCAGTGGGTGCTGCGGAGTTCGCCCGTTTCCTCCCGGCACAATGCCCCAGCTGCGCATCCAGGCTGCTCAAACGTTGTCTATGTTTGGCAGCACATACCTGTGTGAACAACTGTTTTCTTTGATGAACCTGAACAAAACATCACACAGAAGTCGACTTACTGCTGAACACCTCCACTCAATTCTGAGGATTTCTTCAGCTCAGAGCCTTACCCCGAACATTGATGAACTTGTGGAAAAGATGGGACACCACCAAGTATCACCCTCAACCTCAAACAAGTGAACATTACTGTGCAATCACATATTTAGAGTTTTTACTCAGTTCAAGTTTAAAAGTTAAAATTTAATATTTGTTTTCACTGCATGTTACTTCTCCTTAAACAAAGTGTTGTTTTTGATTAATAGATTTTTGCACTTTATTTTTTGTATTTCAATCCAATTATATTTTTAAAATATTTCAGTTGAGTGGATGATAGAAAATTGCTATTATTGTTTTTTCTTTGAAGTAAATTTAGCCCACTTTTGCTAAAATAGAAAATATAGTCTACTGATGGTGCCTTGAATACCGGTTTCTTTCATTTAATGTTCATGTTATGGGGATATTTATATAAAGGAAATTTGTCTTTTGTGTCTGTTGAAAATTAAAGATTACTGACAGAGCCATAAGAAAATATTGCTTTATTTATCTGATCATATTGTAATATATTTGTTAGGTTTTCAGTAGGTTCAATTAGGTTCACTAGACTATATGCGTCATTTAAAAATTTTCAATGAACATTCGAACAGTCCGGCCCTCGTCTTGTAGCTGATTTTTTTATTTGGCCCTCCGTCCATTTGACTTTGACACCCCTGCTCTACACACATAGGCAACAGCCACCCTCGAACCATCATTAACCATCGCTCCACAAATGCCGCAGCCTTTACAGAGCAAGGGGAACAACTACTTCAAGGTCTCAGAGTGAGTGATGTCACCGATTGAAACGCTATTAGCGCACTCTGCTAACTAGCTAGCCATTTCACACCGAACTTGAAAAAATCTAAATATATACATTGCGAGATATTTGGTGAAATAGACAGACATGCCTATATTTCCACCATAGGAAACAATGGGAAGACCACAGAGTTCCAATATTATTTTTGTTGTTTACATTTGAACTATAAAACAATGTGAGCAGGTCTCATTGCCAACAATAGAGAAGCAGGCATTGTGACATTGAACAATAAGCTTGGAATAGAATGTTCGGAAGGCGAGTTGGTGCCACAGTGCTCAGTAGATCTAATAGGAGCTGGCAGTGTGAAAAATAAACTTATTTTAATAAGGCCTGTTTTTCGCGATTACTTCAAAACGACAGCAAGCAGCTGGGAAATATGGTCATATTATGAAACTGGGCTCCACGGCGGATGCAATGAACTCGTTTTTTTTTTATCAGAAAAGAACGTTGTTAAAAATTTCATGTGTCCAGCCTACTATCTACACAGATTTCAGAGCACACTCGTCTGAGTGTACCAGAGCGCAGAATAATTACTTTATGAGCACTCAACACCCATTGAATATGGCCGGTGTCAGTAAATGATCAGAGTGGTCTCATTTGTGTCTGGAAGTAGCTAGCCAACGTTAGCTTGGGTGCTTGACTTCCGTTGTAAGGCCAGAACACTCAAAACAACCCAACTCCTCGGCCCGAATGTCCAGTATGCGCTCTGAGAGGGCAACTGTCTGATTTTACAAACTGACAATATTTCTCTGAATGGGAAACATCATAATATTAATCAAATGAATTAAGCCAATCAATCCCATATACTATGTATTACAAAAATGGTTTTAAATTCTCTGGTAATGCCAATACGGAACACTATTAAATGCGTCTCAAAGATGCCCCCTGGTGGCAAACTAGCAATAACTTGCAGAAACAGAAGAAATGGCTGAGAATTAAATGACGTGCCACAGAATGCTGCAGCAGCAGGCAGGGTGTGCCGCAGTATGACGCAACTTTTAAAGGAGGAACCACTGTACATACTAATTTGAACCCACTATGGAAAGGGGAGACTCATGAACTCGATGGCATTCTCTGTTTGGCTCAGTGTCACGGGACTCATCTGAAGGTAACCCATACAAAAGAATGGAAGTATGGAGGTAGTTTTGTGCCAACAAAAATAAGGGGTTAAACATGTGTCCAAAAAAACACAAATATTTCCTTAGCTATTGTATATCTCCTAGATATATACCTGACACTTCAAAACTTTATTCGTTATTCGTTATTTTGGGATTGTCTTTTTGGACATTTATGAATGTGTTATTAATTGCGTTTCAATAGGCTGTAGTAATAAAGGCCAAATTCTACATTTGATCAAATAATTTGTCAATATTTATTTTTCAAATACCTAAAGATCCTACACCTGTAATACACAGGCCTGACTAATATTTGGCTTAGGGATGACTGAAACACAATACCCTTATGCCTGCAACTTGACAGATGGCCACTTGTTTTAGTTTTGCTGGAAATTGCAATCATTACAAAGACAACTCATTTGTGATTTCAGTGTTTTGAAATGCACTCTATTTATATGGGAATTTCTTCAAGGGAAGGTAAAACATTATATGTATTATTGTGTGTTTGCGATATAACATAAAAAAGTATACCACATAGAAACGCAGAGACATTGGGATGTTAAGTAACGACTTGGAGGCCTGTTCATTATCCACATGCCTTAGGGTATGTAGAAGCTGGTCAATTGAGCAGGAAAACATGTGTACTGTATTTGTTTGGCCGTCAGTCTTCAGAAAACAGGTCATTAGTCCATTGTGTCTCTTAATTCCCTTGAAAACCTTACAGCAACACCTACCTGAGAGATCAGAGAGAATGAAACAACAACAAACGTAGGCCTTGGTTACTGTCTCTTGTCTCTTGTTAGGCCAATTGAAGGGTTGGTCCCAGGGAGGTTTACAGTGGCATTAGTCTTAATG